>NC_057798.1:684557846-684838925 GCF_018294505.1 Triticum aestivum | reverse complement strand
ACATAGTCATCCAATATATAGATCTTTATATCTCGACCATTTCAAGACTCCTCGTCATGTCCGTGATCATATCCGGGACTCCGAACTACCTTCGGTACATCAGAACACAAAAACTCATAATATCGATCGTCACTGAACTTTAAGCGTGCGGACCCTACGGGTTCGAGAACTATGTAGACATGACTGAGACACGTCTCCGGTCAATAACCAATAGCGGAACCTGGATGCTCATATTGGATCCCACATATTCTATGAAGATCTTTATCGGTCAAACCGCATAACAACATACGTTGTTCCCTTTGTCATCGGTATGTTACTTGCCCGAGATTCGATCGTCGGTATCTCAATACGTAGTTCAGTCTCGTTACCGGCAAGTCTCTTTACTCGTTACGTAATGCATCATCCCGTAACTAACTCATTAGCTACATTGCTTGCAAGGCTTATAGTGATGTGCATTACCGAGAGGGCCCAGAGATACTTCTCTGACAATCGAAGTGACAAATCCTAATCTTGAAATATGTCAACTCAACATGTACCTTCGGAGACACCTGTAGAGCACCTTTATAATCACCCAGTTACGTTGTGACGTTTGGTAGCACACAAAGTGTTCCTCCGGTAAGCGGGAGTTACATAATCTCATAGTCATAGGAACATGTATAAGTCATGAAGAAAGCAATAGCTACATACTAAACGATCAAGTGGTCAGCTAAGGAATGGGTCAAGTCAATCTCATCATTCTTCTAATGATGTGATCCCATTGATCAAAAGATAACTCATATCTATGGTTAGGAAACTCAACCATCTTTGATCAATGAGCTAGTCAAGTAGAGGCATACTGGTGACACTATGTTTGTCTATATATTCACACATGTATTATGTTTCTGGTTAATACAATTCTAGCATGAATAATAAACATTTATCATGATATGAGGAAATAAATAATAACTTTATTATTTCCTCTAGGGCATATTTCCTTTACCCTCACATGATAGTCCTATTATCCTTTTGAATTCTCCAAACTATACTATATCGGAGAAGTTTGCTCTTATTAAAGATTACATTGATAGGTTGTCTTTTACCATTGCACATGATAATTTTGATGAATATAATATGCATGTTATTGCTGCTCCTACTTCGAATTATTATGAGAGAGGAACTACATCTCCACCTCTCTATGTTTCCAACACGATAAAATTGTAAGAAACTGCTTATGCTATGTATTGGCTTTTACTTGATGTGCATGAATTGTTCTTTTATGACATGCCGATACATAGGAAAAGAGCTAGACTTTGTCATTGCATGATATATGTTGCTTTGTGCTCACTACTAAATTCCAAATCATTGTTAATTAAAATTGGTTTTGATATACCTTGGGATCCGGGTGGATCCATTACTTGAGCACTTTATGCCTAGCTTAATGGTCTCACATCAACTAGGCATATTAATGGGCTACGGAGATGCCCATCAATAGATATCAATGTGAGTGAGTAGGGATTGCCATGCAACGGATGCACTAGATCTATAAATGTATGAAAGCTCAACAAAAGAAACTAAGCGAGTGTGCATCCAACTTCCTTGCTCACGAAGACCTAGGGCATTTTGAGGAAGCCCATTATTG
Source organism: Triticum aestivum (assembly GCF_018294505.1). Classification (NCBI taxonomy): domain Eukaryota; kingdom Viridiplantae; phylum Streptophyta; class Magnoliopsida; order Poales; family Poaceae; genus Triticum; species Triticum aestivum. Next base: position 684,837,307 of record NC_057798.1, on the reverse strand, counting down.
GAATATACAAGCCAAGTTCTATAACGAAAATTCCTACTAGTATATGAAAGTGAAAAAATAAGAGACTCTCTATCATGAAGATCATGGTGCTACTTTGAAGCACAAATGTGGAAAAAGGATAGTAACATTGCCCCTTCTCTTTTTTTTGTTTGGCTTCTTTGGCCTCTCTTTTTTTCATTGGCTTCTTTGGCCTCTTTTTTTCCTCACACAGAAAATGCTCTAATAATGATGATCATCACACTTCTATTCATTTACAACTCAAGGATTACAACTCAATACTTAGAACAAAATATGACTCTATATGAAAGCCTCCAGCGGTGTACCGGGATGTGCAATGAATTAATGGTGACATGTATAAAAAATTAAGAATGATGGCTTTGCCACAAATACGATGTCAACTACATGATCATGAATGCAAGGCAATATGACAATGATGAAGTGTGTCATAGTAAACGGAATGGTGGAAAGTTTCATGGCAATATATCTCAGAATGGCTATGGAAATGCCATAATAGGTATTGAGGAATGTAAATGGTGGGTTTATGGTACTGGCGAAAGTTGCGCGGTACTAGAGAGGCCAGCAATGGTGGAAGGGTGAGAGTGTGTATAATCCATGGACTCAACATTAGTCATAAAGAACTCACATACTTATTGCAAAAATCTACAAGTCATCAAAACCAAGCACTACACGCATGCTCCTAAGGGAAGGGTTGGTAGGAGTTAACCATCGCGCGATCCCGACCTCCACACCTAAGGAAGATAATCAAAGAAACACCTCGTGCTTCAAATTTGTTACACAAGGGTTACCATACGTGCATGTTAGACTTGCAAACCTCAACACAAGTATTTCACAAATTCACAATTACTCCACTAGCATGACTCAAATAGCACCATCCTCATATCTCAAAACAATCATCAAGAATCAAACCTCTCATAGTATTCAATGCACTTTATATGAAAGTTTTTATTATAACCATTTTGGATGCCCATCATATTAGGACTAGTTTTATAGCCAAAGAAAATTACCATGCTGTTCTAAAAGACTCTCAAAATAATATAAGTGAATCATGAGAGATCAATAATTTCTATAAAATAAAACCACCACTGTGCTCTAGAAAGATATAAGTGAAGCACTAGAGCAAAATTGTCTAGCTCAAAAGATATAAGTGAAGCACATAGAGTATTCTAATAAATTCCGATTCATGCGTGTCTCTCCCAAAAGGTATGTACAGAAAGGATGATTTTGGTAAACTAAAAAGCAAAGACTCAAACCATAAAAGACGCTCCAGGCAAAACACATATCATGTGGTGAATAAAAATATAGCCTCAAGTAAAGTTATTGATAGATGAAGACGAAAGAGGGGATGCCTTTCGGGGCATCCCCAAGCTTAGGCTTTTGGTTGTCCTTGAATTTTACCTTGGGGTGCCTTGGGCATCCCCAAGCTTAGGCTCTTGCCACTCCTTATTCCAAAATCCATCAAATCTTTACCCAAAAACTTGAAAACTTCACAACATAAAACTTCAACAGAAAATCTCATGAGCTCCGTTAGTATAAAAAATTAAACCAGCACTTTAAGGTACCGTAATGAACTCATTCTTTATTTATATTGATGTTAAACCTACTGTATTCCAACTTCTCTATGGTTCATACCCCCCCGATGCTACTCATAGATTCATCAAAATAAGCAAACAACACACGAAAAACAGAATCTGTCAAAAACAGAACAGTCTGTAGCAATCTGTAACTTTCAAATACTTCTGTAAATCCAAAAATTCTGAAATAAATTGGTGGACGTGAGTAATTTGTCTACTAGTCATCTGCAAAAAGAATCGACCTAAAAGCACTCTTCAAGTAAAAAAATGACAGCTATTCTTGTGAGTGCAAAAGTTTCTATTTTTTACAGCAAGATCCCAAAGACTTCACCCAAGTCTTCCCAAAGGTTCTACTTGGCACAAACACTAATTAAAACAAAAAACCACATATAACTAGAAGCTAGATGAATTATTTATTACTAAACAGGAGCAAAAACTAAAGAACAAAAGAAATTGGGTTGCCGCCCAACAAGCGCTATCGTTTAACGCCCCTAGCTAGGCATAAAAACACGAATAGATCTAGGTATTGCCATCTTCTCCCTTTTGGTGATAAAGAGAGAATTTCTTATCTAAAGCACTTATCTTTCTATTTTGTGAAAGCACGTGGCCATTAATGGTAGAACAAATATTAAGCACACTACAAAAATTTGCATCTAAGCTAGCCTTCATCTCTTTGATAATTTCATTCTCATAAAAACACAAAATAGAGGTGGAATCAACCTTTTTACTCATGGTGTGCCCAAATATAGCTTTCATCTTTTCATAGGTATCGATGGCATCCCCCTCAACAAAACCTTCTTCAAAAATAGAATCTAAAACTTGCTTGAAAGAAGAGGGTAAGCCAACATAAAAATGATTTAAGTATATCTCAATTTGATATTGGGGCACATATGGCTCGGATCCTTAATAGCCTATCCCAAGCATCTTCCAAAGATTCATCAAGCAAATAACGAAAAATTTCGAGGTCATCTTCATCAAAATTATTCAAACTCTCATCGATAACCCTGGTAGGTCTTTCCATAGCATCATTATTTATGAGTTTAGAGAGGACAGAGGGACAATCCAAAGTATTAAAACCCGGGAGAAAACCCTTAGCCCCTTTTGGTTCAGCCATGGCGATAGAAAGGCAAACTTAAGAAAACAAGAGAACAACGAGAGAAGGCAAAGGTTTTCGAAAATCGTTTTAGGAGTGGGGTAGAGGAAAACGAGAGGCGAATGGCAAATAATGTAATGTGAGGGAGAAGAGTTTATGATGGGTACTTGGTATGGATTGACTTGGCGTAGATCTCCCCGGCAAACGGCGCCAGAAATCCTTCTTGCTACCTCTTGAGCTTGCGTTGGTTTTTCCCTTGAAGAGGAAAGGGTGATGCAGCAAAGTAGCATAAGTATTTCCCTCAGTTTTGAGAACCAAGGTATCAATCCAGTAGGAGACGACGCACAAGTCACCTAGTACCTTCACAAACAATCAAGAACCTTGCAACCAACGCGATAAAAGGGGTTGTCATACCCTTCACGGTCACTCACAAAAGTGAGATCTAATAGAGATAATAAAGTAAATATTTTTGGTATTTTTGTTGTATAGATTGAAAAGTAAAGATTGCAAAATAGTAAACGAGATGCGATATAATGGAAAAGAGATGTAATATAATAGAAAAGAGACCCGAGGGCCATAGGTTTCACTAGTGGCTTCTCTCGAGATAGCATGTATTATGGTGGGTGAACAAATTACTGCCGAGCAATTGATAGAAAAGCGCATAATTATGAAGACATCTAAGACAATGATCATGAACATAGGCATCATGTCCGTGTCAAGTAGACCAAAATGATTCTGCATCTACTACTATTACTCCACACATCGACCGCTATCCAGCATGCATCTAGAGTATAAGTTCATAAGAACGGAGTAATGCATTAAGCAAGATGACATGATGTAGAGGGATAAACTCAAGCAATATGATATAAACCCCATCTTTTTATCCTCGATGGCAACAATACAATACGTGCCTTGCTGCCCCTACTATCACTAGAAAAGGACACCGCAAGATTGAACCCAAAGCTAAGCACTTTCTCCCATTGCAAGAAAGATCAATCTAGTAGGCCAAACTAAATCGATAATTCGAAGAGACTTGCAAAGATATCAAATCATGCATATAAGAATTCAGAGAAGAACCTAACAATATTTATAGATAATCTTGTTCATAAATCCATAATTCATCGGATCTCGGCAAACACACCGCAAAAGAGTATTACATCGAATAGATCTCCAAGAACATTGAGGAAGAGCTTTGTATTGAGAATCAAAGAGAGAGAAGAATCCATCTAGCTAATAACTATGGACCTGAAGGTCTGTGGTAAACTACTCACATTTCATCGGAGAGGCAATGGTGTTGATGTAGAAGCCCTCCGTGATCGATTCCACCTCGGGCCGATCGCCAGAAAAGGCACCACGATGGGATCTCATGGGTACAGAAGGTTGTGGCGGTGGAAAAGTTGTTTCGTTATTCTCCCTGATGTTTCTAGGGTACAAGAGTATATATAGGCGAAAGAAGTACGTCGGTGGAGCTATGAGGGGCCCACGAGAGTGGGCCGCGCCTACCCTCCTGGGCGTGCCCTCCTGCCTCGTGGATGCCTCGTGACGTTTCTGACTTCAACTCCAAGTCTTCTGGTTTGCTTTCGGTTCAAGAAAGATCATCGCGAAGGTTTCACTCCGTTTGGTATTCCTTTTCTGCAAAACTCTAAAATAGGCAAAAAACAGAAACTGGCACTGGGCCTCCGGTTAATAGGTTAGTCTCAAAAATAATATAAAAGAGCATATTAAAGCTCATTAAACATCCAAAACAGATAATATAATAGCATGGAACAATAAAAATTATAGATACATTGGAGATGTATCAGCTTCACATGTAAGTAATGGTCAAACAAAAAGTCAACAAATGCTTTGTTTACGAGCGGGTCTGACCTATCATAAACCGAATCAATTTTAAAGCACATGGTCATTTGGGTTTTTGGAACAACGAGCCAAAATAGTGGTATGTTTTTAGGAAATTAAAAAAAGGTAGTTTTTTTTTGTAACCCTAGCTCGTAATGTGGTAGCTTTTTGTAGCCCTAGCCCGAGCAATGAATAAAAATAGTGGTAACCCTAGCCCAAAATTAAAGAAAGTGGTAGTTAACCACATGGTCACTATATCTACGTCCGATGTGGGATTTGCTATGTTTTTCTGTTCTACGCTATGATCTACATACTTTGCATAGTTTGTATGAATTTGGATGCAGAAACTATGCAATCGAACTTGTGGAGCAACTCAAACAGGCTTTGTCTGAAATAGGGTTCCTCTGCCTCCCACCAGCGTCGTTGCTGGTCCGCCTCGTCTCCGATGGCCTTGAGTCATGGGAGCGCGGTGGATCCTCACCCTTGCCTGTGGGAGGGCTCCGTTTTTAGATGTGTCTTCGAGATTTGTTAGGGTTTGTGTCCAACTCAGGAAGGCGAGACGACGACGGCTTTCTGAAGATGGAATAAGGTTCTCCCCACCTAGCCCCCATTTTTGTGATGTGGATGTGTGTCTCTGGTGGATCTGTCCTTGGTGGATTTGCTCGGATCTGTTCGTCGTTCGTCTATGTTCGTGTTTTTTCAGGTTGATCCTTTTGATCTATGCTACTCTTCATTGGGGGAGGTTGTTATTCTGGTGCGCTGGTCCTATGGAAACTTAGCACGATGACTTTCCGACTGTCTACTACAACAACTTTTGCCCAGCTCCGGCAAGGGAGGGGTGATAATGGTGACACGCCTTCGGCTCGCTTCAGTGCTTCTAGTCGTCGCTGAGTGGTCTACGGATCTGGATGCAATTCTTATTATCTCTGGTGTTTGTTATACGGTTATGATTGAAGATGAATAGATTCAAAAAATAGGCTTTGTCTTCTCACTGACACGGACGCGCTCGTGGGCGTATAGGTTAGTAGAACAGGTAATCACGGTTGTAGATGGTGTAAACCTCTGAAGTTATTTTAGTACTCCCTCGAATTCAGATTCATCGTCGTAGCTCTAATACAATATTGACCTCCAAAACCGGGCGAACTAAGTGGTCTTTGTGCTGACATGTCACACTTTGAAGGTTTTGACTGACTTGCCACACCTTGGAGGGATGTTGACTAGACCGGTCATGATGCTTGGTCGGCGGCATCCTGCAGGGGCAGTGCGTCACAGATTCGGCTACCTCAACAGCTGGGATTTTACACAGCGCACTATGTAACTAGTTCTCCTTTACTCCCTAGTTAAAATAGATTTACTCCACTGATCATCATTTTTGTCGTAAAAATCAAAGAATTGCATTGTGCAGCCTAATGTCGGGTTTTAATTTAAACACACATCCACGGCCTGCAAAATTCAAGTTCGATACGAACAAAAGGAAGAAAAATCAAGGAAGTAGGCACGAGCTGAAAAGCAGCTAGGTGCTGCCTAGGTCGATATCGAACCAAAGCATGCGAATCGAAATTGTGGTGGCCTGGGGGGACGATTGGCGGCTGGGCCTCCTGCTCACCACGGAGGAGCCCTGCCCACCAGGGCCAGGCCTCGGCAGGAACCAGCTGGTTGCCATGGCGGCCATGGTCGACAATGACGTCGGTGGAGCGGACATGGCGACGAGCCCAAGGACGGCGCTATCACGGCCATGGGATCAAGATCAAGCTACCTATCTTGGTCACGTGGCACAACATCATAACTCCACTGCCCACGTCTCCAGCGCAAGCAGCACGACGACTGCGCCCTCAGCGCTGCCGGCAACATTGGCCTTTGGCGCCTTCCCACGCTCTCCTGCTGCAGCGGGCGGCAAAATTTTGTGTTTTGACCCTTTTAGCATAACAATACAGGATCTGGTCCCGGTTGAAAAAAAATTGGGATTTGACCATTTCGCTATCGTTAGGGAGCTGGCGGTAGCGTTATACAGCCTACCGCCAGAGACCCTAGCAGTAGGGTGCGACGGAGGGGGACGGCGTCCGTCTCCGCGTGCTGACGTGGATTAGCACTCTACCGCCGACGGCCCTGGCGGTAGGCTGTCTAATCCTACCGCCAGCACCCCTGACGGTAGGGTGTGCCAGGGTTTTTGCCTCGAAAACCTTCTGTAACGAAATATCGGAGTGGCCTGGCGGGAGGGTCAACCAACCGCCCGAGGGGCTGACGGTAGGCTGTCTGACCCTACCGCCAGGGTCCTTGGCGGTAGGGTCTTGCCTCTTTCCAAGTTCACTTTCTTTCTTCTTTTCAAAAAAAAAATTCACAGCAATGATATAGAGTCAAAATAACAGATCTCAAACAATAAAACTTGGGCATCACATACACATGTCAAACGGAGTTCCACATAAACTTGTGCATAATATGCAAATGGAGTTCCACATAAACTTGTGCATAATAAGCAAATGAAGTTCAACTACTTAGTTCCACATAGCAAACGGAGTTCCACATAGTTTCACAAATAGCAAACACATAGTTCAAATAGCAAACACATAGTTTCACAACCACTAGACTTTTCAACTACAAGAGCCAAGTATCGAAGAGCAGAATTTAATTGATCCTTCCCCTCTTACTCTTGGAGGCACGGTCCTCGTTCCTCTTTGAATGAGTCTCTTCAATGTTCTTCTTGAGCCATCAAGGAACCGGTCTCTGGAAAGGGTCCGGACTCAGCAAATCCTTTTTCTTCGGATTCCTCTTTGGCAGCTGAGATGGTTGAGATGATTGAGTTGGTGGAGGTCCGTAATCTTCATCATACTCCTCCTCCCCATCGCTCTCATTCTCCTCTTCCTCATTATAGGCCTCCTCCTCCTCCTCTTCTTCATTTGTGGCCTCCTCATCCTCATCTTCCTCCTCCTCCTAAACCAACCTAGATGAAAGGATCGATATAGTTGACTAGAGGGAGGGTGAATAGGCAACTAACAATTTTTAGCTTTTCTTTACCAAATTAAACTTTGCATCAAAGTAGGTTGTCTAAATATGCAACTAGGTGAGCAACCTATATGATGCAACAACAACAAGTACACAACAAAGCAAGGGATACAACACAAATAAGCTTGCACAAGTAAAGGCACAAGATAACCAAGAGTCGAGCCGATGGAGACGAGGATGTGTTACCGAAGTTCCTTCCTTTTGAGGGGAAGTACGTCTTAGTTAGAGCGGTGTGGAGGCACAATGCTCCCCAAGAAGCCACTAGGGCCACCATATTCTCCTCACGCCCTCACACAATGCGAGATGCCGTGATTCCACTATTGGTGCCCTTGAAGGCGGCGACCAAACCTTTACAAACAAGGTTGGGGCTAGCTCCACAACTTAATTGGAGGCTCCCAACGACACCACGAAGCTTCACCACAATGGACTATGGCTCCGCGGTGACCTCAACCGTCTAGGGTGCTCAAGCACCCAAGAGTAACAAGATCCGCTAGGGATTAGTGGGGGAATCAAATTTCTCTTGGTGGAAGTATAGATCGGGGCCTTCTCAACCTATCCCGAGCAAATCAACAAGTTTGATTGGCTAGGGAGAGAGATCGGGCGAAAATGGAGCTTGGAGAAACAATGGAGCTTTGGGGGAAGAGATGGGTGAACTTTGGGGAAGAAGACCCCTTTATATAGTGGGGGGAACAATCCAACCGTTACCCCCCAAACAGCCCCGCAGAGAGCGCTACTACCGCTTGGGTGGGCGGTACTACCGCTGAGCCAGCGGTACTTCCGTCCCACCTAGCGGTACTGTCGTGCACAGGAGGGAAGCAAGGTCCTGGACCCAGAGCGGTACTACCACTTGGGAGCGGTACTACCGCCTCAACTGTCGCAGCTAGTGCCGCAAAACCCGACATGAGAAAAAGAGGCCTTGAGTCGAGGCGGTAGGAGCACGGAGCCTCAGCGGTACTATGGCGGAAGACAGCAAGCGGTACTACCGCTGAAGAGTGGTAGTACCGCTTGTTGTGCTTCGGCTGTATTACAGCTCACTACCAAAAAAAGACACATCCGTGACATTTTGGGCCGAACGATTTTTTTTTTCTATCATACATATGACACTTCTATGATGATAATTGTGACAAAACCCGGTATCATCATAGATATGGTGGGCTCCTACTTCTATGACAAAAAATCATGACAGAAAATGGGCTTTTCGTCCTGGGCGGGCCGGAGACGTAGCTGCATGACATTCTTTAGGCCGTCCATGACGGAAAAAATCGTGGTAGATGCGAGGGGGTGGAAATTTCGGGGGGTTGCCGGTTACGGTGGGAGGTCGGGGGCCGAGCGATGCGCGTTTCTCTCATACACGTGCGAGGCGTTGGCTCTAACTGAACCTGAGCGAGGCGTTGGGCTCTAACTGAACCCGAGCAATTGCACTGCAGGCTACGCGTTACTGAACTCGAGCGATCGATCGATGGCTGTTAACTGAACCCGATCGAGCGATTCCTTCGCTACTGCTACTAATTGAAGTCGATCGATTGGATGAACAGTGAGCGTTGCGGGGGCGGTTTGGATGAACAGTGAGCGGTGGCGTTGCCTCTGGATGAAGAGGACCCCGTGGTGTGGAGGTCTGGATGAACAGTAGACGGTGGAGGGGTGGCCATGGAGGGGTGGTTGAACAGGACCCGGTGGTGTGGAGGGCTGGATGAACCGTAGACGGTGGTGGGGTGCCCGTGGAGGGGTGGTTGAACAGTAGCCGGTGGAGTAGCGCGCGGTGAAGGCTCAATGAACAGGAGCCCGTGGAGGCTGGAGGAGGTCGACGGTAGCCCGTGGAGGCTGGAGGAGGCCGACGGTGGAGATGAACAGTATCCTGTGGAGTCCTGTTTTGCGGTACGCCACACCCCTCCCGATGAACAGGACCCCCGTTTCGACCATAGGAGGTCCGTTTCGTCCGTTTTGCGGTACGCCACACCCCTCCCAATCAACAGGACCCCCGTTTCGACCGTAGGAGGTCTGTTTCGTCTGTTTTGCGGTACGGCACACCCCTCCCGATCAACAGGACCCCCGTTTCGACCGTAGGAGATCCGTTTCCTCCATTTTGTGGTACGCCACACCCCTCCCGATCAACAGGACCCCCGTTTCGACCGTAGGAGGTCTGTTTCCTCCGTTTTGCGGTACGCCAGGCCCCTCCCGATCAACAGGATCCCGTTTCGAATGTGGTCGGTCAAACACAAGGCCGTTTCCTCCGTTGTGCGGTATGCCAGGCCTCGTTTCCATCTCCTGTTCCGTCCAAGCCCTCCCAATGAACACGACCACGCATTCCGTTCCGACCCAGCCGGTTGGCTCCCCATGAACACGACGACGACGTTGTTTCTCCGTTCCGACCCAGCCATGTACGTATGCGCGAGTAGGCGTTCGAGACCCCTGCCCGTATGTACGTACGTGGTCGTATTTTCTTTCTTGCACCCTCGCCGTTGTACGTACGCGTACATGCTATGTGTGTGCCTCTACTACGACACATGTGCGCCTCTACATCGACCAGTATATATGTACGTACATGTTCGGGACCAGAATGACAACGCTACGTATGCTTCGACCAGGTGGGTCCCGATTGTCTGGCACTTCCTTGCCTGTGAAGATGTAGCTGGTGGGTCCGAGCAGTCAGGGGGGTGAATTGTTTCGGGTTTTATTGCCCGGACGCACTTCCTTTCGTGCGAAGATGTAGCTGGTGGGTCCCAGCAGTCAGGGGGGAAACATTTTTTTCGCGAAATACTGGTGGCCTGTCCGGTGGGTCCCTGCTGTCAGGTGGAGGAATAATTATTTTGCGCGTAATAAGGAGGCACTTCCTTGTGGCCGCTGTGGACCCAGCTGTCAGCCTCTCCACGCACATTACTCTTTCGATGGAAGTCGGTCGTTGACCACATTGACCACGCCGCGCCAAGAGCACCACGGTGGTGGACGACGGCAAGGCCTAGGAAGGGGACGACGCAAAGCCAGGGAAGACGCAGCAGTGGATGCCCACGCGAAGAGGAGTACGAGGGTGAGGCTGCCGTCGCCGCAGAATAACAGGGGGTGTGGGTGAGTAGAGGGATGGCCTGGCCAGCGGTGGGAGTAGTAGGGGGTGGTGAGGCCTCCACGGCATCACAGCCGGCCACGGGAGGCAGGAGCTCGCGGCACGACCGGCGCTGCTTTGGGCGGCTGGAGCACGAAGACCAGAGGTTGAAGAAGCACTACGGCCGTTGGATTGACATCGTACGGTCACTAGAGCTAGATTCGTTCATATTGACTAAGTTGACAAAGCCCTCCGTCCCCGTAAACTTAGTAGGCCCACAAGTCAGCCTCCCACCAAGGTGAGTCCCAGCTAGCAGGGGGACTATTCATTTTTTTGTGCGTAATAAGGAGGCATTTCCGGTGGGTCCGAGCTGACAGCGGGGGGAACGTTTTTTTCGCGAAATACAGAGACCCTTCCGGTGGGTCCCAGCTATCAGGTCGAGGAATCATTATTTTGCACGTAATAAGGAGGCATTTTCCTGTGTGGGCCCCTACTGTCAGCCTCTTCCGATGGCTGTTGTTTGTTGACCATGTTGACCTCGCCGCGCCGAGAGCACAAACGCGGTGGACGAGGGCGAGGCCCGGGAAGAGAACCACCCGGAGCCGGTGAAGCCACCGCAGCGAATGCCCACGCTGAGGGGAGAATGAGCGATGACTGGTCGGCTGCGAGGTGAGGCTGACATCGTCGGAAAATAACAGGATGTGTGGGTGGTTAGAGGGATGGCCTGGCGGCAGCACAGCCAGCCACGGGAGGAGGGAGTAGGCGGCCCCGCCGGCACTGGTTTGGGCGGCTGGAGCAGGAAGATCATAGATTGAAGAAGCACAGCAGCCGTTGGATGGACATCCAACAGTCACTGCTGTGTGTTGACTAAGTTGACAAAGCCTTGCGTACGCGTAAAAAAAATTTAGGACAGCGTCATCGTCAACCTAGTAGGCCCAGAAGTCAGCCTCCAAATCTGTGGAAAACAGCATACAGTCCATTAGCCATTATTTTCAATAATTTATAGCCCATTTGCTAATTCTTAAGGATATTTGAAACCCATATTCTTTTTATTAGCATTACAGACCATATATTCTGGGCACTGCTAAAAAATTCAACGAAATTTGGCATATTTCGGTGAGGTCCAAACTCTTTAAATCACGTAAGTTCGAGTCACGTTAAAAATAGTTTTCAAAAAATTATATCAAAATAAAATTCAAAAAACAATTCTCCAAAAAAATGAATGAAATTTAGAATCTTAACTAGCAAGATGCCCGTTCATTGCACGGAACATGAAGATGCATTTGTATGAGTAGTTTATCTTGTGGGAGAAAAGATGATATTTTAATGTAATTGCCAGTTGGCTTTGGTTTTTATAAGAGTAGAGAGTAGAGAAATCCTGAAAAAATGATATTTTAATGCAATTTCCGGTTGGCTTTGGTTTAAAAATTTACAGTCCATTTCTTACAACTTATAGCATGTTTTCTAGGGAAGCCCATTTCTTACTACTTACATCCCTCCTCGTCTTGAAAGATTTGTAGCCCGGCAGGGCTGAGAAAAGCAAGTAGGCCTCGGTTTTGGTATTCTCCAAAAAAAGAACTGGGCTAGCCAATTTCAGAAAGAAAAAATATATCAACTGGGCTCGTCATGTGCTTAATAAAAGCGTAAGCGTGGGCTAGACGGGCCACAGCCCCCGCACAGCGCGCAGTTGAGCTCCGTCTCTGAAACTGAAAAACAACTGGGCGAGCTGCTGGGTCCCTGGTGTTATCCGCTCGTTGTGTAATTTTCTCGTTTATTGACTACATTGACAATGGCGTGGAACCTAGTTGTCAAACAATTAGGAGGAAGTATTTTTTTGGCTTGTAATAACGAGGCACCTGCTTGCGAAATGCAATGACCCTGGTGGGTCCCTACTGTCAGCCTCTCCACGTACAGTCATCTCCTGATTCCTCTTGGTTGTTGACCATGTTGACAATGCCAGACGGCGGCGGGCACAGCGAGCTAACCAAGGCGGAGAACGACGGCAAGGCCTCGGACAGGAACGAACAACAGCCATGGAAGATGCGGCAGTGTAGTGGCAGGTGGAGGGGAGTACGAGGGCAACAACATGCAAGTCAAGCATACAAATGGTACAAAAAGCCCAAGGATTAATTGTTCATCAAATTTTTAGACAAAACCCAGATTGAACATGATAGTAACATCTAACCCAACCACTCTTTTTTGCAGTCACAAACAAATGGATCGGTCTGATCCATAAAATCAACATCCTGTGCAAAAAAATTATTTCAGGATGTCTACAACTTATTGTAAATATGAGCCGAGCACATTTAGAAGCCCATTTGTCCACCTGAAACTTCTTTTTTTGCTGTTCAACATGTTCGTCCGTGAGAAATCTCTTGCTGTAAAAATTAAGCCTCATGGACAATAGTAACCTCGCGTTCAACAGGAAGAATGTGACAAAGCTTCTGTTTGCCTGGTTGGATGCATATCGTCCCATCGTTATTGTCCTCAAACGAATGTCATGAGAACTGAGAAAATCCTTGTGCTTATTACGCCAACGATTGGTTATATGTTTTTCTCCATGTGGTTCTCCCTAAGTAGACATGAAGATTGAAAACAGTTAAGGTCTGAAAAAAGAGTATGTCGAAAGAACGACAGCTGAACAGTTAATTCTAGTACAATATATACGGGCTTTCAATGTGCATGAAATCATCACCTCTATGTATAAATTCTCCAGAGATCGAAAGCATCGCAGCAAGCCAATAATTATGTCCAGATCAAAACTATACATACTGATATATATGATCTTGACAGAATCCAGCAGCATTGATAGGCTATCAATGGACGAACTCTTCATTGAGCATATAACATAATATTAGTACCCAAAGTGTACTCCAAGATGATATAAAACTTATGCGCACAAATGAAAAATGCAGCATATGATTACAAATGTGTAGATGATAATATACGGTACCTGAAAAAGTGAGGAGCCAAACACCAACTCCTTGTGATTATTAAACGGGTCACGAATTACACCCAAGGTCTCCAGTTTGGGCGCAGAGACGACAGTTATTTCTGAAGGTGTATAACAATTATGAAGGAGCAACCTTTCAAGTGAAGGGGCATCTTCGATGATGAGCTGCTGTCCTTTAAAACAAATTCCAATGCTTTTAAGGTGAGGCGACTTTATTTGGAGACAACTGATACCGATTTCTATTCCCAAAACAATCAGCAAGCGCTCCAGGGCAGGGCAACTAGAGTGGATGATGCTGTGCAGTGAGGCCTCCGACAGATAAACCACCACAAGCGAAAGTTTTTTTAGCAGTGGGAGTCGAAGCATTTGTACCAGATCGTCTGGTAGATGGCACCGGGCGAAGGTGGCGGTGTGGAGAGAGGAGGAAAACCGCGAGATGGACAACGGTGGTGTGGGCACGAATTTTTGGTATGTTCGTGGTATGAAACTTTCGTGGTAATGGTAGAACTCAAACTGCTGGAGTTTTCCGAATTCAGGGGATGTCAGCCAAGCGTCCACCTTGCCGGGTATGGACAGCAGGTAGCTTGTCAGGATGCAGAGGCATTGAACGGGGCCCTGCTGGTGAGAAGAGACGATGGCTCTGATGAGATCAAATTCAGGAAGGACAGATATCTGACGACAGTCGAGATTGAGGGGCGCGGTGCGCCATAGAGGGCGCCACCGAGTTGAGAGGACTTGTGTGCGGCAGCAATCCTTGGTGGGGAGAAGCGAGATGATCTCCTCAAGGATGACGCCCGGGAGATCGCTGATGCGGTCCACCGGAGATTCTACCGGTTCCTCAGATCCGGGGGGCTCGCCGCTTCTCCCCGCGCTACCGGGTGCGGGATCTACAACCGGCATCGCCGCTGGTGGGAGCCTCATCTTATTGGCGCTGGGGCCAGCAGACTCCATTTTCCTTGTGGGCGTCGCGCCGAGCTCACGGGTTTGAGCAGAGTAGCCAGAGACGAGCCTAGTGGCAGTGCGAGTGGGGAAGAAGGAGGGCTGGGGATTTCTGTAGGAGTGGAAGAAGAGGAGCAGGCGTTTTCTGTACGAGTGAGGAAGAAGGTGAGCGGGGTTTTCTGGACGAGTGAGGAAGATTGGGGTGCGGGGGGAATTGTGTGGGGAGACGGAAGCGGGAGAGCGAGCTGCTCGTGTTTATAAGGCCCGCTGCACTAACTACTCGCTTTTTCCCAAGAACCGCTCTCTTCTTTTGCGTTGCTGCATTGGAGCTGGCGCATGGGCTTGGCTGACTGGCCATGCATGCAGGATGCATGTGCCCGCCGGCCACTGCATGCGCCTGGTTTGTTACTAGGCCTATTTAATAGGGTGGTTATGGAGTAAATTAAGGAGATTTATTTTCTCTGTGTGCATCCACCAAATTAGAGGATGCGGTACTGGATGCAGACACTCACATTAAACTAACATTCAGAAGAACAAAAGTTCAGCATGTCTATGCATCTCAATGATTCACCATACTATAACCAATATACAAAGCTGTGAGAAGGTGTGGAAATAAAGAAAATCGGTCGATGCTTCTCTGAGCAAAGGGCCTCCCTGCGCACGCATTAATTTCCTGGGCATGCTTGTTTCTTCTCAATGTTGCGAGCACTTTGAGCATGTTGGCAACTCCACAGCTAGCTAGCTGCCTCATCTTGCAATTGATGCTGACACATTTGCAGCAAACACATGAGGCAATAGAGATGACTCAACATGGGTCCATATTGTGCAGTTCCCCTGATATCATATTCATTGTCCTGAATCTGAAAAGATAGGAAAACAGTAGCTATACTTAAACGGTGTTGCAAAACAGTAGCACATATCAATAGCTCGGCATGACAAAACACGATCATCTGGACGAAGGGGATACTGACCTGCCTGAGGAAGATTACATATAATTTCATAAGTCCTTGGTTGATTTCCACCTTCGGCTGCACTGCTTGTTTGCTCCTCCACACATGACAGGATCGTTCCGCACTGCATTCAGCAAGTCAACGTACGAATAAGCTAATTTCATCTTGCGGTGGTCATTGTACCTAGTTACGAATGTAGGAATACCTGGAGCACCATGAGGTTAGCTGACAGCAGGTAGATGCAGCCATATAAATTTTGTGCGGTGCTACCAAAATTGAGGTTTGTATCCCTTCCCGTTATGAGAATTCTTCTTGAAGTTGGTAGAATGTGACGGCTTGTTCTTTGCATCAAACTTGCCTTTCCCCTGAGATTTGTTCTTGTTGTTTTGGGGCTGGTTGGGCTGGAAGTTCTTCTCGTGTACCATGTGGGCACTAGAAGCTCCCTCAGCGACCCGAGCACGTGTGTCTTTTGCTCTCGCCTTCTCCTCAAAATCAAGAGTGCTAATGAGATCCAAAACAGAAAACTCATGTCTCTTGTTTTTCAGAGAAGTAGCAAAATCGTTCCACGAAGGTGGAAGCTTGGCAATGATGGTCCCAGCAACAAATTTGTCCGGCAACACACACTTAAAGTACTCAAGTTCCTTAGAGAGTGACTGTATCTCATGAGTCTGCTGAACAACAGAGCGCTCATCAGTCATCTTGTAGTCACAGAATTGCTCCATGACGTACAACTCGTTGCCAGCGCCCGAGGGCCCAAACGTGGCCTCGAGCGCAGCCCACATGTCTTTGCCGCTGTCAAACGACATATATGAATCCACAATGGAATCGTCAAGAACACTCAGCAGGGCGGCTTTGAAGAGGGTATCCATGTTCTGAAAAGCTTCCTGCTGTGTAGGATTAAGATCGCCCTCAGGCTTACCCTTAGTGGCGTCATAGCAGTACATGATCTGAAACCAATATACTGCTCTTGTGCGCCACCTTTTATATTGCACCCCCTTAAAAGTAGGCGGCTTCAAAAGCGCAGCAAAACCACTCGGAGTAAATTGCCTGTGATCAGGTTTTTGGATTGGATTGTTGAATATATGAGCAATTTAGTATGAGATTTAATCCGAATCAGCAGTAAATAGATCATGACGACAATTGCAAACATCAAAGTAATGATGCAGACTAAACCAGGAGGACAGAATCACATACTGTACAGCGGGAGCAGAACCGATGTGGTTGATGTTGTCACTCATGTCGTTGATGAAGAGGTTACCGAGGTCGGGGAAGAAGGCTGTCGTTGAGGAAGTCGTCGCTGGCAGTAGTCACAGGAGTGTGCTCCCCAAAAACCTGATCGCCCCTCTCCCGTACAGGATCACGAAAGGCGGGATTCGGAGGACTGCTGTCCCTTCTCGCGGTGCATGCCGGAAGGAGGGCTGGAGAAGAATTGCGTGGCGGCGCTAAGATCTGGAACGGTGCGAAACCATATGATACAGCGGCGGCTAGGGTAGAGCATGTCAGGTCGGTCGTGCGAGTATAATAGTAGGCCTTTGGCCCCCAAACCCCACGTCCAAGTCAATAATAGCTCAAAAAAGTCAATAATAGCCCCACCAAGGTTTGTCTCAAAAAACAGAGTAATTAAGGCATCCGTTAGTCCCTTTAGTATAAATACAATATCATTAATAATGGCCCCACCTTTTGTCTCACAAAGTATGTTGGAGTACAACCGGCTACACGTTTACAATCCGCTTCTCTTCTCTCTCCTCTTCTCTCTCCTTCAACTAAGCACAAATACTATATTTAAATCCTTATAGCCTGCTTATGTCATCTAATTGTAGTACTTGCTCTAAAAGTTACTATCCACTGTGTAGTCTGAAATGTCGGGCGTGCAGCGGGCGGTGCCCTCGGTCGGCGCGCCGCTTCAACGGCGGAAGCAGTGAGAGGTCGCGTCGCCCTGACTTGCCATCAATGTGGAGCGGCGGGCTCAGCTGGTGCCGGGCGGGAAGCGCGCGGGAGGGGGAGGGGTTTTTGTTGGGCCAAGAAGGTGAGAAGCCAACTTGGGATCGGTCCGGACGGGGAAATATCATGTGCTCCCATACTCTGCATATGACACTAGTCTATGTTACTACTCCCTCCTTTCCGGCTTATAGAGATGTTTAGAGTAACATAGTAATATGTTACAGTACAAGTTACTCCCCACTATGACCAGCCTTGGCCTCTCCCAGTGCTCCACCATGTATAGCTGCTAAGCCTGCCACGTAGGCATAAAATATGATGTGGCACCAATAAACTAAGCACCTATGCATTGAAGACTTGAGTTACTAAGCCATTTAATGCACTTAGCACCTCATCTAAAGAGCATTAATAGTATAGCCAGCTGCTGGCTATAAGCCAGTGCCATGTCATCTACAGCCCATCTTATAGTCAACATGTACAATAGTAGATCAAAAGAGTGTACTACTACTTTTTTGTTCTGTGGCCCACCTTTCATTCTCACAAAGTGCCTAGGAGCACGTGCTAGAGCTGGCTCTTCACGAAGAGCCCGCTTACCTTCTCTCTCCTCTTCTCTTTCCTCCAACTAAGCAGAAATATACTATAGTTTATTCCTTATAGCCCGCTGACTCGGCTCTATTGTACTTGCTCTAAGCACATCTAAGCACTTACTAGCACCCCCTTGACCGTGGACCTTGACGGTGTACGTCACCTTGTGTCTCATAATTTTCCTCGTCATCATCTGAGTCCTAGAAGATCTCACCCACATCATCATTAGCATGCAGCCGCCTTGATAGACAACGTGCGCAGAAGGATTAGAGGCGACTGGGTACGCACCACCACCACGTCGTGGGCACTCCGTATGTGCTCGTGTGCGTGCAGCGTGCGTGTTTTTTCATCGGTGCTAGCTCTAAGGCCGAGGCTGCGGTCGTCTTCGTCTCCGACTAGTAGTTGAGCAACGACGGCAAAGAGGTGCTGCAAGAGATGCGTATGCGCCGTTGCGTGCGAGCTTCGTCGTAGCACGACGAACCGGACGTCTCCGCGGATGGCGCACACCTGCATGCGGTCGAGTGTGTGCACATGCATGTGTTATTCACGTGCATTCTGCGGCCGAGCGTGTGTGCGTGCATCTATTGTGTACGTGCGTTGTGTGCTCCATGTTGTGCGCGTATGTGATGAGTTGGATCGGATGGAGTTAGTGTGTTGGCTTGTGTACATGCGTGGCTTGTTGCGTGGTTATCAATAATTCAATATAAACTACTCCCTCCGTTCCTAAATATAAGTCTTTCCAGCCATTTCAAATAGACTACAACATACGGATGTATGTAGACATATTTTAGAGTGTAGATTCACTCATTTTATTTCGTATGTAGTCCCTTATTGAAATATCTAAAAAGACTTATATTTGGGAATGGAGGGAGTATAAAACATCTTCAACTTAGCATCCTGATGTACCGTTTCTAGTGGTTAGCAAAAAGTTCATGTTCTTTTAGTTGTTTATAGGTGGGCAGGCGGCAAAAAACAGGGGAAAACGCGCAAGGTTCCTTGCAGACGCTCCACCGCGAGGTTCCTTGCTCCTCCACGATCGTCGGGAATCTATGCTCTTCAACTCTTTTCTTTTACGTGAGCTTTGTTCATCCTTTTCCCAACACGCGAGACATCTAGCATCAAGGTGCACGTGTCATGCAAGAAAATGGAGATAATCAGATAAGCAGTGCGTAAGTGAGTCGTGCGGGGGGGGAGCGGGGGGAAACCCTTTTTCGTAAGTGAGTCGTGCACTTCGATGGTACCTACACAATATTTTTTCTCCTCGATGGCACGTGAATAGTGCACGTACTCAACGACAGAGCACGGGATGGTAGCAATGACATGGTCAGCCCTTTTTTGGAGAGAGTACGTACTACTAGTAAATAACTTTGATGTGTCCCATCAACTCGCAGAACGACGAGAAGCTTGATTACGCCTTCTCCCTCGCCAACATGTGCACGGTGGCTCGCAGCACGAGGAGAAACTTTTGCTTACAAGCGATGGACATGCAGCAGTTCATTTGGTGTCAGATTGCCAGAAGCACTACTGTAGAACCATCAACTTCCAGAAGAGGCGAAGAGTCAAGCGCACGGTCACCTACTAACCTTAGGCTAGGCGTAGTGGGAGTAACATAAGTAGGGGTACCTCCTTTTTTTTATTCTAGAAACAACCACACATGAATATCAAGGTGTTGGTTACGCAGAACAAATTTCCTGCAGTCTGTACTCAGCCCTCCTCTATCTCTCTTCTCAGCCAGCCAGCGGACGTGCGGAGCCCATCGTCTGTTTGCTGACATGCGGCCCCACATGTCAGTGAAAACTCAAGAGGACCCACTGAACCTACACATCTTTCACCTCGACGTGCTGGCGATGAAAAACAAATCCAATAAAGATCTTCGGTGGCCGCTTTTGGAGTTACTCAAGAGTAGTAAGATTCTATTTACAGTTTAACCCAAGATGCACATCTCGTGGCTTCAACTACCACGTGTCGGCAAAAGGAGGAAGAACCCGGCCAAATCTTCGGTTGTGCTCTCGGATTAGACTAGTTGTGCTAACTTAAAAATTTTATTGTGTACTCCCTCCGTTCCAAAATACTTGACTTCCATTTGTCCAAAAATGGATGTACCTATATACTAAAACATGTCTAGATACATATATATTTTGACAAATAGAAGGCATGTATTGTGAAACGGAGGGAGTAGAATGGATGCAAGTTTTTGTATTGGGAAGAAGAGTACATCCATATATTGATAGAGCGTTGGAGTTGGCCTTACAAGTGGGACCGCAGTTGAGGAAACCGACTATCGGCAAACCCCCACCTCGCCCGCCGCGCGATGGATGAGTTAGAGAAACGATGAGGTTGAAGAGATTGCTCTAGCACGGACTCCAAGAAATATGGTGTCAGATGGAAGTCGTGTTGGTGGCGTGTGTTGTACTCCTGGACGTGAATGCTTGTTCTGGCCCATGCCACCCTACTACTCCTACTACTTACTATATAGTACTAGTATCGAGGATTCGAGGTGTTGGTTACGTACAATAAGGCTACAGTAAAAACACCCGCACAACGCGCGAAGCATGTGAAGCTAGTACAAATAGTGTACTACTATTGTTGATTGCACTACTAGGGAAAAGCCTAGCAGCAGCGCGGGTTTTAGGTATATCAGTAGCGCGGGTGCCCACGCTACTGATACGACGATAGAGCTAACAGGTAGTAGTAGCGTGGGTGCCACCCGCGCTACTACTATGTCCGTTAGTAGTAGCGTGGATACCACCCGCGCTACTACTAACTAGTAGTAGCGTGGTTCTGGACCCTCGCTACTGCTAGCTAATTAGAAAATAAAAAAATAAATTCCAGCCATGTTGCTGCTAGGCGTCATCGTCCTCTTCATCCATCGCTGATGCAAATCCTGGAGGGGATGAAGTCGTCCATGGAGATGGTGCTTCCCCATCCAACTCTTCTCAACACCTCTCCTTTGTTGCTGCTACAAAAAAGAGATAAGGATTAGAAGAGGAAGAGAGAGAGAGAGAGAGAGAGAGAGAGAGAGAGAAAGAGAGAGAGTAGGTGCAGCAACTCACCAATGGCCGCCGGAGTTGGAACCGAAACCCTAGATGACGCCATGGGTTGCATCCAAGAGAGATTTGGCCATCTTCATGGGCGGCGCTCTGCTGGATCTTCCTCTCCTTCAAACAGCGGAGGAGGAGGAGGAGGCGGAGGAGGAGGAGGAAGGAGGGGCAGTGGAGGAGGAGGAGGAGGAGGGAGGAGGGGCAGCGGAGGAGGTCACCGGATTTGAGGGACACATCACGGCGCGAGACCAACAGTTGCCGTGGAGGAGGAGACGTGCATGTGCGGGAGCGCCATAGAGAGAGAGGGAGAGGGGAGGAGAGGGATGGGGGAGAGGATTGATTTGGATGAGGAGATGGGGATTTCATGGGTGTTAAAATACCCAAGACTTAGTAGTAGCGCGGGTTTTTACCCCTTGCTACTACTATGGCATGTCGCGGGGGGGGCATGGTAGAGACCGCTTAGTAGTAGTGATGGATAAAAACCCGCGCTACTACTATCAACTTAGTAGTAGCGCGGGTTTATAACCCTCGCTACTACTATGGCATGTTCCGGGAGGCACGGTAGAGACCGCTTAGTAGTAGCGAGGGTTAAAAACCCGCGCTACTACTATCAACTTAGTAGTAGCGAGGTTAAAAAACCCATGCTACTAGTAAGTAGCAGTAGCGAGGGGTATACACCCACGCTACTAGTAAGCGCCTATGTATAAGCTTTTCCCTAGTAGTGTTGGCCTCATCCGATAACCTGTTGCAATGCACGTACAATTATGTATTTGGAAAATATTTTTTTGCCTCGTCGCACCACTCACTCACAGAAGCAACTCGAAAGCCATTCATAAATTTAGTAAGTTTATCACAGGCATATCATTTTATTACATACAACAGGTCATCAACTCACATCGACAACGAGGATACATTATAAATACTAAAGTTTTCACCATGCAACAAATAACAAGCAATGAAATGAATTTCAACTCAACCATTAATCGGCGTTGGAAACGCTTGCTTTGAACCACAAGTGATTCTCTGGGACGAGGCATCTATTGTTGATCTCGAGACAAACGCAGGACTGATCATCCAGGCTGAAGCGGCCTACTATATCAGTACCAGGGTAGGGAACCACGCTAATTTCCGAGGTATAGACACAGTTGCTTCTCATAAATGGTGCTAGTAACGTTGTGTCAACAACAGTTGGATCGCCTTTCACCATCATTGGATAGTTTTGTCCAAGGAAGAGCGAGTTTTCTCCAAGACTATAAATTCTGTACCAGGGAGAAGGTGTTGGCGCTAGCACACTAGTATCCATCCTGAATACCATGCAGCGGGTGTTGGAATAGGTCCGGACAGTGCGACCATGGGAGACTACACCTGCTTCCTTAGCAGTAACATCATCAGTGGGCTGTATACACCCGAGAAGAGGTGATCCATCGGAATTAGTTGCCAGGCGCCAAAGAGTATATGGGCGCTGCTCGTCCTCATGCTCGTGATCATCACCATCGTCATCTCCCCCTTGGTTATAAAAATTTTCAAGTATAGGTGGTGGAATGTTCATAGGACCTTGGAAACACAAGAAGAAAGTTAATTAGTAAAGGGAAACTTGCTAACCTCCATGCATGTGGATGAAACAATTATAATTACAGTGGAAGACAAACATACCGAAATCATAACGATTCCATGCAAACGCAGTGCCACGAGTGGTGGCAGAAAACACAAGGCCCTCGTATTGAATTGCATCACAGTACTCATGTGTGTACAGAAACTGATTTTTGAGCAATGTCCATCGAGTCAAACTAGCAAGGATGGCAACAAGCTTGTCGAAGATGGCAACAACTTCATTGTTGTTGTAATTCCAAGAGCGGTTGGGAACTCGAGAAATTTCTATCTTTCATACAAGACAGTCACCATGATTGTATTTGAATGTGCGTACAATACCGGTGTGCTCAACCTCTGGGAAGTCTGCTGAGATTTTTGGAAGTGGAACCCGGTCACGAGTGTACACATTCACAAGTTCCCACTCGCAGTTGGACCCAATGTAAACAACCCAATCTCCATTTGCGCATGCCCAAGCCTTGCCCTCAAGCGATGGCATCTTAACATAATACGTATCATTATCAAGTGGCATCAACTTGCACGGGGCGAGGCCTCCGTCATGACGGCGCCAGTCATCAGGGTCATGGCGAAGAAGATAGGGAGATCAAACCGCTCCTTGACTCTTGGGTTCCTTGTAATGATGTTATTAGTTGAGTCGAGAATGGGCTTGAACGAACCTGCCATGCTAGCCGAGGTGATGACGTCGCACCGATCAATGAGTTCCTCCACCACGTCATCTTTCAGATCGGGGCAAGAATAACGGGGTCGTTTACGTCCTGTTCTCTCCATGGAGAAGACGATCGAACAATGGCAGAAGAAAGGGTGAAGGGCTGAAGGAAAATGGAGGAGGGAGAGGAAGAGCGTGCGACAGTAGTTCCAAATCGAGAGGGAAAGGCGAAGAGTCGGTGGATGGTTGCTAGTTTGCTACGGTTCACGAAGGGGCGCCCCGGCCTACACGTCGGTTCGGAAATACTCCTACTACTCGCCATTGTCTCACTGATATGTTGGAAGGGACCACATGTCAATGAAACAAGGTGTGTAATTTCTCATGCAAAATGCGATCTGGCCGCGTTGGCCTGAGGTGCCGCATTAGTTTTTTTAACATGCAATCTGAATGGATAGCTCATGTGGTCATCACACATGAGCGGATATAGTGATGGTTGATTCGCCCAAGCAACTTATGACTGTGGGAATATGGGAGTACTAGCGGATTCAAGGAACAGAGAAATGATGGTTGCTTCATCCGAGCAACTTACTATGGCGAAGGTGGGGCTCTATGATTTGACTGCTCACTAGTCATTACTACTGCGGTGCAACGACCGGGGTGAATCTTTCCCTGAAGTTGTGTTGTGCACTCAATATTGCTGCATGGCAGGTGGAGCCGGATGAAGGATGTCCAACATGTCGGCGAAACGAAGTTGAGTTCATTCTGGCATTGCTATCAATCCTTCAGGATTTGTTTATATGTACGCATAATTTTGATGAAATTGTACTGTGATGCTATGAAGGTTTCAACTCTGGTTCCCACAGGAAAAAAAAGGTTTCAACTTAGGATTCATGTGTCTTGCCTCGAGATTATCTCGTTACAACATTCCATCAAATACAAATGAAACTACCATGGCTAATGCATCTCAATGGTTGACAGATCAACGCCAATATTCACATCACAACTGAAGACAAAGTTGTGAGAAGGTATACAAATAAAGAAAAATATATAATTGATCGATGTTGTTTGTAGGCATGGCTCCATTTCCTTGGCACAGTGTTCATTGCTTGGCAGCTAGTTTCACCCAGCTCTGTAGCCAAAAAAGATGTGTATGAAGGACACCACAATCCGATCATTTTGTGCAGCTCCACTAAAATCGGGCGGACCATCCCTGTTTGCAAAGATATCCAGTCAGTGTGATTACAATAATAGTGGAACTAGATGATGAAACATAACACACATAAATAGAAGCCGATCACCTCTACGATCTCTCTTTAGGACTAACTTCTTGTTGGAGAAGATTAGGCACGGAGTTGGATGAGGAGGATAGCAAAACCAATCTCCCTTTCCGCAGTCCCACGAAAATGTAAAAACGTTGCCCATGTGACATTTTGGCGGAACTGCACAAAACACTCTTCAGAAAAGTGATTTGTGCAGTTCACCAAAAGGTCGCAATAGCAACGAAGTGAAAATGGATAGCCCTGTTTGCAAAAGGAGGTCGAAAGGAAACAATTACTGCCCAATAACACGAGTGAAGACACATACG
Organism: Triticum aestivum; assembly: GCF_018294505.1. Taxonomy (NCBI): domain Eukaryota; kingdom Viridiplantae; phylum Streptophyta; class Magnoliopsida; order Poales; family Poaceae; genus Triticum; species Triticum aestivum. The sequence goes on along the minus strand of NC_057798.1, from coordinate 684,812,504 downwards.
CCGACAAAAAAGAAGCATATTCCATGTAAAAAGGGAAAGATAGCACATGGTGGTTTATCAAAAATGGTTTGAGGACGAGATTGCAAGATGGAAAGTACGCCGGCCGAGATACGATTTAAGCAAACAACTAAAGAAGATCCACATGCAGCAACATGAGAAGATGGGCAGTGGAGCAAGGCCGGAGGAAGTTGTACCTGAGGGTCGTCGGGATGTTACTAGGAGGGCGCCGGCGGCCGGGATCTGCCCATACTGCGGCAGCAAGCAAGTGGCGAAGGCCCTATCGCGTCGGAGCTTGGTCAGAGAGAACGGCGGGTACCACAGATCGGGACGAGCTGCCTCAACGCCGTCGAATGGAGAGACGATGCACATCCTCCCTTTCTGTCGGCGGACGGGATGCGGACGGATCACTGACCAATGCTGAGAGAGAGAGAGAGAGGCCACGGCGGCCTTGTGTGAGATGGTGTGACGAGAGACAAGCCCATTTTTCCATTTTCCCCACGGCAATCATTTTATATTCTAGGCGTGGTACCCAACCCTCCTTCGAGTAAACAACCGCTACACGCGTCAAATTATCACATGGGCTGCCTTTTCATACAAAAACAAACTCCACCGTGTACCCACGCGGGTGTGGCCGGGAACGAGACGTGAGTACGTGCATCCTGCGTGCACTTCTTCTTTAGGTGCAGGTACGTACGTGGGTGGGTGTGAGAGAGATGGTTTGTGCAAAGCAGAGGCAATGTGTTGACGATATCTCAATCAGAAAAATGTAACATGTGCAATGTGTGTGAAACAGAGTCATGGACGTGAGATATCGATAGAATTGAAAACAGGGATGAAGTGTGTGGTTGTGCGATCGATAAAGAGTGCCATCGAATTTGTGTTTGCCCACGTCAAAGATACAGGGCGGATGTCCTACTGGAATTTGAATGGGCAGAGGTGCAGTTCTTCTCCGTGGCATGGATACCTACCTACAACGTTCGACTATCGGTGTGTGTGTGGAGGGGGGGTAGAGACCGGTCGACTAGTATATGTGTGGGGAAGGAGAGAGACCTAGCTATGTATTGAGGGAGATCGATCGACATCCATGGATATGTGTAGCAGAGGAATAAGGTTGGGAAAAAGACAAAGGTAGAGCATCGGAGGGTTGATGGTGGAGTGGCGTCTCACAAATGGTGGGAGAGGCATGCTAGAAAAACGGAGGGTATGAGTGCAATATCAATAAGAGAGGGTGGGGGATGTCTGTCTGTCTATGCACGTGCGTGTGAGAGATGGGTCGGGAGGTATTCAAGGATGATGAGGGGAGAAGATATGGTTGTGGTAAGCATGCGTAACTACATAGGAAGATCAACCGTCGTGTGTCCGAGAAAAGGAGAGACATAACTAGCGAGGTAAGTGTATCGGTGCTTGGTGGAAACGAATTATAGTCGACCTGGCTATATGTAGGGAGATCAGTTCATATACACGCCTGCATGTGTTAGAAGCTAATAAGGTCCAGAGAGGCAGACAGGAGGAGAAGGTGTGGCTAGGAGGTGGTGCAAGAGGCCTACCATGTTGACGGGGGGGGGGGGGAGTGTGCGAGCATGTGATTAATCAAAAGAGGGGTGGGAGTGTGCACCTGCGTGGAATCGTATTAGACATATGGGGGCATGGACGGTGAGAAGAGAAGAGGGGAAGTATATATGTGTTTGTTGTAGGCACACTTGGCTAGAGAGGTATATCGACCGGTGTGTGACAGAAAGAAGGAGCCGGGGGCCTACACACACCGCTGGTGGACGACCTAAAGAGAAATAATGAACGTGCGCGATGGAGGGGATGCTAAGGGTGTGTGAGGGGGGCGGGCGTGTGCATGCACGATAGAAAGTTAGCGCTAGCTAGCTACAAATAGAAGAGGATCGTGAAGGTGTAAAAGACGAACAAAGATCATAATTCATTATAAAAAAGTGGATACGGATACTTGAATAAGATATCATAATGTAGAACATTGATTATAATTTGGGCTAATGTGTGGCTTTTGCAACTCAGGTCTAAATACTTGTCATAATGTAGGGGGCAGGGCACTATACTTTGTGTGATAAACATGGTGTACGTATGGAACATGGTTTAGATTATGAATATATAGTTAGTACATCAAATGTACTATTATTTGGAATCAACATCAAGTGTATTCAAAAAATAGAATTCGAGTTCACGTAGTACACATAGTTCATATCTATCTCTATAGTAATCATGTGGTGTGTTATTAAGGTAATGCACAAATGATGCTTGAAGTTGGCAACAATCATGATTGTAGATTCTTATTGAAATAGAGAAACGAATTCAAATTTAGTTTGAATTGCAGCGGTAGTATAGACATCTGGAATGCACTAAAATGTTGGTATGAGTAGGTTACATGCATTATACAGCAAGCGAAAAAAACTAATCGGACATAACATGGATTCATACTCCCTCCTTCCATCTATATAGGGCGTAATGAGATTTTTAAGACTGCCTTTGACTATTGACAAGATTAATAGTACATGACATGCACAATGTGAAAATTATATCATTGAAAGAATGTCAGGACCCCGACTCAATGCCACATCTATCTAGCATGTAACATCTCATATCACTTTGCGGCCTCACGCACGGTATTCCCACGGGTGTCGCCTTACCTTTGCCCGGGACTGTTTGCGCCTTTTGGCACACGTATATGATAGTGTCGCTAGCATCCATATGATAAGGAGCCCGGGCTGACATGGCTAGTCGTAAACCCAAAGTGGCACAGACTTATAGGGACAGGCATCCATGACCCAGCATCGAACGTGTCGGTCATCAGCGAGTGAATCCAGGCTGTAGCACTGGGCTAGCAGGACTCCGGTGGACCGGGCTGTAGCGGGCTAACAGGACTCCGGTATTCATCGCGTGACATTTCCCCGAGGGGACAGACACAGGAACGAAGAAGGACACATGCCGGCCAGCCCAAGTGTTCCGGAGCAGTAGCAAACTACCATGGCTCAGTGAAAACACTAGGAGACATTTCCTGGTAAGAGAGGCTACTAAGGATAAACAACTAGATAGTCAGATCCCACACATACCAAGCATTTCAATAACATACACACAATATGCTCGATATGTGCAAATACAACATGGCATCACAACAGGACTCTACAACTCAAGTATTTTATTCAATAGGCTCCGGGGAGCGAGATAATACAAACATGGGTCTCTCGACCCAACATTCAGAGCATACAAGTCAAGCACAAGCGGAAGCTTAACATGTCTGAGTACAGATATCTACAAATGAAAAAGGTTGAGAAGCCTGACTAACTACCAGATCCTGCCGAGGGCACAAGATCATAGCTGAGGTAACAAGCTAAACATCAAAGTCCACGCGGAACTACTAGTGAGCCTGAAGTCTCTTTGCAAAAACATAAAATAGGCAAACGTGAGTACAAATGTACCCAGCAAGACTTACATCAGAACTAACTACATATGCATCATTATGAACAAAGGGGATGGTGGAGTTTAACTGCAGCAAGCCAGCTTTGACTCGGTGGCTATCCTGAACTACGACTGCAAGTAACTCTTTTGAGGTGGCGCACACGAGTCCACATATTCACCATATCAATACACCACTATGGATCCGCTCCCGTCTCCCTACGAGAACGCCATCCATAGCACTCACGCTTATCTTGCGTATTTTAGAGTATCCACTTTCACTTGTCTATGAACTGTTATAGGCAACCCAGAAGTCCTTTACCGTGGACACGGCTATTCGAATAGATGATGTTAACCCTGCAGGGGTGTACTTCTTCATACATGTTTCCACCACTTAGCGTCTGCACACGACATGTGCTCGGCAGACTTCAAGCGAAAGCCGACGTGGGTGTAGACCACGACCTACCTAAACACTCAAGTCTCTAGTCCAGGTTTATCACCTATCCAGGTTCCATCCACAGGGAGTCCGGCCGAGGTTTCCACATACGGCCCCGAACGATGTGTACAGGGTTCCGAGACACCAAACGGGCGCCCGGTATACCCGGCCACGTGCCTACCGCATCACAGCCCACCCCTCCGGTCAGCGATGCACACGGCCTCCAGCATACTACAAACACCAGAAACTACTTGCAACTCCTGGACAGAGGACAAGGGTGATTAAGAAGTCGAGCAGGGTCATATCAGGGCCCAATGCATGGTAGTAGCTAAATCATGGATCACAAACACAGAACTCAGTTCCTAAGGACGGCTTCAATGAGACAACCCACCATGTACTCCTACATGGCCTCTCACTGCTACCTTTACCAAATCGTGTTCACACACTTAGCTCACACACAGTAGGACATGTTCACACACCTCTGATTCATCCTCGATGAATCAGACCTGACTCAACTCTAAGCAGTAGCAGGCATGACAAACAAACAAGAATGAGTAGGCACATCAGGGCTCAAACAACTCCTACTCATGCTAGTGGGTTTCATCTATTTACTATGGCAATGACAGGTCATGCAGAGGATAAAGGGATTCAGCTACCGCAGCAAGTAACAGATGAATCGTTGTTGTCCTAATGCAGTAAAAGAGAGCAGGAGCGAGAGAGTGGGATTGTATTGGAATGAACAAGGGGGTTTTGCTTGCCTGGCACTTCTGAAGATAGTATATTTCTTCATTGGTGTCATCGATCACATCGTCGATACACGTCTTACTGGGAGGGGACAAACACCGACAAACAAAGAAGAAGCACAATCAATGCAATGCACAATATGATGCATGATCATGACATGGCAATATGATGTGGTTTGAGCTAATGCAACTAGCAGCAGGTTAAATGAAGTTGATTTGAACCCTAGGTTCAAATTCAAACTCCACATAAGGCATTTCAAATGCCATTTATTCAAATTGTTGTATACAGCAGATTTAAGTTGTTCAGACATGCATGAGAATGGTACAGATGGAAAGATTGAATTTTTCTGATCATTTTTCATATATAAAATATTTAATTTGGAGTTACGGTTGAATTTCTATGAATTTTAGAAGTTTTGGTTATTTTCTGGAATTTCCTATATAAGAATAAATCCAGAAAAACCTATTACTGCGTCAGCATTGCGTCACGCTGACCTCAGTAGGTCAACTGACCCGGTCCAGGTCAAACCTGTCCAGTGGGTCCCGTGTGTCAATAGTTAGTTAAACTAATTAAGTTTAATTAGCGTTAAACTAACACTAACCTAGTTTAGTTAGCGGCCTGGGGCCCACACGTTAGTGACCCAAAAAGGGTCAAACTGGGCCCACCCAGTCAATGGTCAGCGGGTCAACTTGCTGGCGTTTAGCTGCCGGCGATTCCAGACGCGGCGGTGCGCTGCGGGATCCGCCTACAGGGCGCCGTTTGGCGCGCAAAGCACAGCTACGGGATGCGGACGCTCGTCTGCATCCAACCGTGGTGGTGGCGCGGCCGGGGAGTGGCGGGAGTGGTGCCGGTGACGAGCTCAGCGGCGGCCGAAGCTCGGGTGCAAGTGGGGATGGGGCTGCGGTGCGCAAACGAGCACGGCGAGGTGCCACGGAGGATCTACGCGATACGGGGAGCGCGTTGGGCGCATGCCCGGGACCAAATGGTCACCAGAGCATCACCCGCGAGGAGTGCGGGCGGCAGCGCGTCCGGGTGAGTGCGGTGTGGTCGCTACGGTGCGCGGCAGAGCGAACAGAGAGGGGCAGGATAGGTAGAAGCTCGCAGTGATCGTCGTGGGGTGGACGGCGAGCTCGGGGGATGACAGGAGCAAACGGGGCGGCGGAGGCGATCTCGGCGGCCGCAGGTTGAAGACGACGATGGTGAAGACGAAACAGAGCTTCCCGGCTCACTTGGCGCGGTGAGGAGGAGGAGAAGATCGAGGTGGAGCTCTGGGATGCGTCGGGAGGTGGGGCAGTGGCTGTTGGCGCGGGGTTACGGCAGCGCCTCCATGGAGGCTTCGGCCATGGCGGGGAACGGGCGAGGGAGAGGCGTTGGGGGCGAATGGAGGGTCCAGGGGGTCGGGGCGACAACGTGGAGGTCGTCCAGACGTCCAGGGGCGCGGGCGGCAAGCAGGTGGCATCGTGGCGAGCTCGTGCTCGCCGGCGTCAGCTCTGTGCCTGCCTGGCGAGGACGAAGCAGCTGGCTGGCATGGGCCAGCACAGTGCTGGGCCTGCCAGGTGGGCCGGCCAGGTAAGTGGCCCAGGTAGGCGTTCTCTCTCTCTCTTCTAAAATTGTTTTCTGTTTTCTATTTTTTTTGTAACTTCAGGGCTTTATTAAAAATGTCAGGGCATTACCAAAAATCATGAAACTAATCATGACTACTTTTTGGAATATATCCAACACTAAACATTTTAGTTTATGATTATTTGAGCATTTAAAATATTTAATAGCATTTAAATGCCCAAATGCAAATACCATATGATTTAATTCAGAGCCCAAATATGTCATGGAAAAATGTGCAACACCTCTGGTTACCGTTTCCAGCATTTTCCAGAAATGATGAACATTTTTGAAAGCCATTTGGATTTACTGAGAATATTTTAGTTGAACCTAGTGGATTCCTTTGATGCTAGGGTTTAAGCAATCCCTATTTCAAGTTTTCAAAAGAATTTAAACATGATGCATGGAAGCTAAAGCAAAGACAAAAAGAACCTTTCACAGACGAAGTTAACGGTGTGCTTTGTGTAAGTTGCATGTCATATATCATTGCTCTAATATTTGGTCAAAGTTAGCATCAAAAAACGCATTAGGCCCTATATAGATGGAAGGAGGGAGTAGCTTTGAATAGCATTTGTATAGTAAAACAGGGCAAGACTCTCTCTTTGTGTGGTGTGAATAGTTTTATTTTTTTGTTTTCTTTTTGGTTGAGGGAAGTGCGAATTGATTTGGTATGTACAAGTACAACATTACTACATGTTAGGCTTGTCCCTAAAATTCAACCCGCGTCTTGTTATATCCCAAAAATTCAGATATCGTGCTCCCATAACTGGCGCCTTCACAACCCGTGCCTTGCTATCATGAAATTACAATGCGCGCGAAAACTCCCTCCAGCTGCCAAATCCCGACACGCGAAATCCCCCTTCTAACCCTGAGCCGAAAGGGCCGCTAGTTCAAATCGGTGGGGGGTACTTTTGTAACACACCCTACATTTTGGACAAGCGCGTCCCTAAGTCATGCTTCACCCCCTCCCATCGCCCCCTTTTCGCCATTCAAAATCCCAGGCTGCCATAACCTCTCCGCTCCAGCCGTAAAACCCCACCCTCCTCTGTCCGCCACGGCACCGCTGCCCAGTCGGAGCCTCTTCCCCGACGATGTCGTCCACCGCAACAGCTCGACGTCCCTCGTCCACCTCCTCGGATGAGGATCCGTCGTCCATCTCGTCATCCCGCCGGTTCAGCCGCCCTGTCCTCCACCTCCAAGGAGCTGCTCCGACGGTCGCCTCGTCTATCGCGGCTGCTCCATCCCCACAACGCCGCCTTAACCTGCTCCACCGGAACCGCAGCATCCTCACCGACTCCTCGGATGAAGCCGAGGCCTACTCGGCGCCACCAATGAGGTTGTACACTCATCACATCGCACCTTCTCCTTAACTCGACCTCCCGGCGCCGACGGTGCTCCATCCCGCACCCCCATGGTGCGGCTACCTTGAAGCCGGCTCCGCGGGCGACATCTCCATGGCGGATCTCCCCCAATGCGAGGCCCCTTTGGCGGCAGCGTCCATACTAGCCGGATCTGCTGCTGCTGCTCTGGCTCTCGCTCGCTCGCTCACGCTGCTGCTGCTGCTCCGGCTCTCGCGATCGCTCGCTCGCCCAGCTGCTGCTGCTGCTCTCCCCCTCACTCGTGATGCTGCTTTGCTCCCAGTAAGACACACTTTAGTCGACTGAATCGACTTTTGGGTCAGCCGATTTTCAAGGGTTGGGGGGCTCGTCGGAGTTAAGGAAGAACCACCCGCAGCGGGGACGGGGGCTTGCCGGAGAGGTACCCCACTATCTATCTTAGGGTTCAGGGTGGGGGGCGGGGGGCCTAGAGGGCTGGCCGGGGCGGCGGTGGCGAGTTGTTTCGGGGCGGCGAGGCGGCGTTGGGGCCCGCGGTTCGGCCGTGGTGGCTGGCGGCTCAGGGGGGTGCAGGTTGAAGATGAACTGCAGGCCCTCCCAAAACTACATGTCAAGTGCCTCTCTGCTACCATTGCGTTCAGTTTCGACAGTAGCATTTAGATTCCACAGTAAATTTCAGTTTCGACAGTTAAGTTCAGAGTCAATAGTTTTTACCTCATCTGTTGTAGTCAGGTGGTTTTTGGTGATGTTAATTTTACATCCATTTTACATCATCTATTTCAGATGCTATTAGAATCCCACTTGGGATTGACGATGTTTGTCTTGTGCTGCTTCAGCCTTGACGTCTTATGGCTCACCGGAGCTGCTCCAACGACAGAACGATCCATCACAACAGAGCAGTGCCCTGGACGCCGTCTACAGATTCCTCAGATCTTCCTCCACACCTTCGACAGCCACCTCTGCCTCAACTGCTTCAACGACCAACCCAGTGATGATGAGTCGACACGGCTACGGCAAAGAGGTTGTACACTTGTTGCATCACTTATTACTATACATTCACGTCGATCCATTAGGGCTATTTTGGTTCAACGGAAAAACATAGCAATAGGGAATTTTCCAATGGCACTCTACTATTCAATTATTCATGCATTTTGTTGAAAGGAATGAAGCAAAACATCCACCTGGACCTACTTTTCAAAATCCTATGCATGAAAACAAGACCAAGTGCATTAGTGCCAGAATAGCATTCTAACTGTACACGCTTTCATAGGGTTTCACTTTATTTTGGCCATGTTTCTTTACATTTCTCTGCTCTTCCAATTCCTGTAAACCAAACACCCAAGTTGACAGAAATCCTGTGTTTACAAATGCTCTATTTACCATGTGCATTTTCCTATCCTATTCTGGTGTTTTTCCTATCCCTGCGTTTTAAGAATCATGCAAGCCAAATGAGCCCTTACAGAATTACTTCAGTTACAGGTACGTGTCGAAGGGAACTTTGTGTGGTTTGTCCTGCTCCTGCCGCGACCTTGTCCACCTCACCTGAGCTGCTCCATCGACAGAAGCATCCACCAAACCAGACATCACGACTCCTGACTGTCTTTCTCCACCTCAGATCTCCTTCCCTACCGCCGGCACCCACCGCAATGGCATCACCATCATCGACTTAGCAGATGAACCTGAGGAGTAAACAGGTCCACAAGAGAGGTCGCACTCTTTTGTTTCTGCTTATGTTATGCATTGCTTAAACATACCTGCTACTTTATCGTCCTGTTTAGCTCTTGGACTCCCAACTCAGGTCCAAATTAATGTTAAAATTTGAGTTCTAAATGAGTTGTGGGGCACATATCGAGGTAGCAATGAATAGTATGTCTGTCTAATATCTATTTCACCTAGGGTATGTCTATGTTGTTCATCTTGGGTGGGAAACAAATAGTAAAGCAATCATCATCTGTCTTTTTATTAATTTAAAGCAATCATCAGCCTGCTATCATTATTTTTGGATCCATCCACTGGTTGTTACCATCACTCTAAATTTCTGAATGCTCTCCTTACATAATCTCACCATATTTTTTCGTATGCATGTCAGATATTGTACACAGTCATGCTGAACATGTAGATAAAAAGAGAAGAGTTTTGCGCGGCAATACAATGTCATGCAGACATCGCTCCATGGTGGGTTCAATGGCAAACCTTCCCCACCCCTCTCTCCAGATTGTAATCCAGAGGAAGATATCTGTTCTGAGGTGGATTCAGACGCCGCTGGCCACTCCTATTTACCCCCAAGGTGTTTGCTCTACCTTGGCATGATGATGTTAGTCATATCATGCATATGTTGCCTTGCAGTGCCTACTTTTGACATCGTATATGTCATCTGCTTAGTTTAGACATGTTTTGTAATGCCACCTGTTTAGTTTCTATATCATATATGGGAATTATGCAGTCTCATGTCTTTTAGCCAGCCATAATATATGTGAAATGTGCAATGCCATCCTATTTAACCAGGCATCATATATTTGAATGATATCTTGCCCATCCTTTTCTTCATTACATTTCCATTTGTCGACAATGTTTGTATATTAAACTACTCTTCCTGTTAACCAGCCATTTGGGTGGGAGATGGAAAAATCTGGAGTGAAAACAAGGCCTTCAGAGCAGACAGTGCTACCTGTCGAAGCAGATCTCTTGTTGGGTCCTGATAGCTCCTCAGAGATGGATTCAGAGACAGATGACCAGTCCTATTCCCCCACTGAGGTGTATGCTCTAACTTAGCACGATTATACTGCTCATATCATGCATACGGTGTCTTGCATTGCATAGTTTAGACATCATATACACAATATTCAACACCATGTTCTTAGTTCAGACATCATATCGAATGCCCTCTGTTTAGCATATAAATCACATATGTGAATTAAATGATGCGATCATGATTACTTAGATAACATGTAGGTGAATTATGTCATGCGATCCTGTTTAGTTATTCATCATATCTTTGAATTATGTTATGCTATGCTATCCAGTTTAGATAGACATCATATATGTGAAATTATGTCATGCTATCCGTTTTAGTTAAACAATATACATGTCAACTATTTCATGCCCTCTTTTTTCCACACTATCTATTGCATCTGTCTCTCATACAATGTCTGTCCATTCAACTATGTTTCCTGTTTATCAGCCATTTGAATTGGAGCGAGTGATGCCAGTATCTAGCGGAATAAAAACACGGCCTTCAAATAAAATAGTGCTACCTCTTGGTGGAGATAGAACCCCGGTTGTACATGCACAAGAACTAGCCCTACCACACATAACCCAAACTCTTGCAGATTGTACCCCTACTGCGATGGACAGAGAACCAACTTCACCCAATCTAACCCCAACCCCAGCCGATAGTAACCCAGTTCCTGTTGACACAGCACCATCTCCACCATAGAGCTCCCAAACAAGAGCAGTTAGTAAGGAAGCTCTAGTGGCCAAAGGGCCAGTACTATCACGGTGAACCCCAACTCCACCAGTTAGTACGCCTATTCCTGTGGAAGAAGCACAACCAACTAATCGTAGTTTAGCATCTATCGCATTTGATGTTGTTAAATCGTATGTGCGCATCTTGCCATCTTGGAAATATTATGCTGAAGATGAAGGAAAATGCCAGTTGTAGGTGTTTGTCCAGGAGTTATCTGTAAGTAATGTTATTCATGGCAATTACTTTGCTTCGTCCCATACATCCTACCTCCATGATGGTTATAATACAGCAAATTTTCCTATTTTTCTCTATAGAGAAGGACCGATTTGGAAACTCAGGATGAGGTAACCTGTGCTAATACCTCTGCTATCTTCAAGAATGCTTGCTGTCTGTATCGGAATTACCTGAAGAAAACGTACTTCACCGGCAAAGAAACTCATCAAATTCCCTTACGTTCTCCTGAGACACTTTTACTGGACGATGACTGGGAACGCCTTGTTCTGTACTGGTCCCGAACCAAGAATGTGGTAAGGTATATGAGCTCATTTTCTATTTTTAAGTATTATATTCTTGCGTCTTATTGTACTATGTTCATGTAGAACAAGTGCCTAAACCTGAAGAACAACCATTCTAATTTAAGATTCCATTGCTATCATAGTTCAAAAAAGCGTTAGGCGTTAATTGTGCGTTTTGCCACCGCCTTGCGCTTTACTGACCAAAGCGCATGCTTATGCGCAGTTATGCACAGATTAAGTGTAGTTATGTGCAATCCGTTTTGCCAACGCCTAGAGCCTAGGCGCGCTTAAGCGCTCGCTTAGGCGCGCCTTTTTTAACTATGATTGCTTTGCTCTTGTATCACTGTATTTACTGATACAAACTTTTTTTAAATTGAAGGATCCAATCGAAACTCCAATGGCACAGCAGGTATGTTCACGCATGTTTCTTTAATAGGTTTGCTCTTATCAATAGCTGCTTTGATTTCAATTTCAATTGTGTATACAGTTGACTTTCATATCAAGCACATTACTAGCATCACAACAGAGCCAATAGTGTTGTTGTACATGTAGACCCGTGGTACCCATCTGAAATCTTGTTGTGACGCGTAGTTTCCCACGCTTTGTATTCTTTCACTGCTGCTTTGTCTTGAACTGATATGATTTGAACCGTGTCTCTATTTTGATTTGGCAAGACAATGCAGTGACCATAGGACATAGATATATGTTTGTTTGATGCTTTTATTATGTACTAGTACTTGGCAATAGAAGACTTGGTAGTTTAATCATGTCCACCTTACTAATGAACTGGTTCACCGACATGAGTTTCATATACTAGTACATGCTAAACTTGTTATGTGTCTGCTTGTTTCTTCTTTTAGAATGCTGACAGAATATTGGGGAAGTGTCGTGGTGGGCGCATGGCAGATGCCAAGGGATGGCTAAAGAGAGGAGGAGGCTCGAGGGCGCTGGTGGGCTTCGGAGGCGAGGTTGATATGCGCGGGCGCGGGACGCTGGACATACCCAGGTTCGGGGCTCTCCGGAGAGATAACACCCCTAGTCCTACCGAGTTTAGTTAGATGGTCGATAGTACAATGTCGCTCCTGGAGCTGTATGGAGGAGGAAGGAGGCTGGCCAAGGCTCGGGCTGCTCCTTCCCTCTGGTGTTGCTATGTAGTGGCTAGTCCTATCTGGTGTGGATTTGCATGCCAGCGATCTTAGATATCATGCCGTGCTCTCGTCCCTTCTATAGGCGTGGACTCCTGGGGGGGTTTATAGATCAACCCACCCAGGGTTACAATGGTAATATGCCGAGTCGGTGGGTCCGTATTGTCGGTGTCCCGGGTACTGGGCTGGGTCCCGCTCGGGGGCTTGTGGTTCGCCGGGTTCCTCTAGGTGTGGGCCCCGCATGCCTAGGGGGGATGTGCACCGTCTTGTCGATCGTCATGGCGTGGCTGAGTCGAGCCACGCACAGTTTTCTCCGTCAGGCCGCCGCTTGCTGTCATCAGCGGTGAGGGCGGGAACACTGTTGCCGTGCCAGCCCTGGTCAGCGGGTAGGTAAGTGGCACTGTAGTTTTGGTCATCAGTGATTGAGGTCTCGTCCCATCGTACGGCCTGGATGGGACAGGAGCTGACCCGTGGCTGGGTTGCCGTGGACGCCACAGGTGTGTTTGCTTGCTGGGGAAGCCAAGGTTGCGCCGGCTGAGTTGCCTTGCGCCAACCGCTGCGGCCGGGTCGACGTACCTTGCCGAGTCAAGGGTCTTGGCCAGGTTGCGCGCCTTGCCGGGTCTGGCGCATGCCGGTTTGCGGGGTGGTGCGGGCCCCGCTGTTTTTGAAATAGATCCGGGTTCCGTTGCCTGCCTGGGGTTCATGCCCCCGACAGTAGTCCCCGAAGCTGTGAAGGTCCGTTGTCTTCGGATGAGAGGGCCTTCGCAGCTTCCCCTTTGAGCAAGGCGGAAGCTGCGAACGCCGGGTCCGGCAACACCCACTGTGTGCCGTTTTTCTCGGAAACCGGATCGCAGCATCCCGGCTGTGGCGGGAACCGAGGAGTCCGTCGAATCTTGAGGCGATCCCTTGGGCTTCGCACAGGCGCCACATGGTGCCCGGAAGTCGGAGGGGCCTGATAGGACACGCGTGTGATGGGACTGGGCGATGGGCCGGGGCCCACCACAGCGCCCTTGGCTACGCGCGTGGATTTATTGCAGTGTCTGGGGGCCGGTTGCACTTCCCCGCGCAGTTAGTGCATGCGTACATGCGCACTTACTGCGGGGTAGTGGAACGAGCGCGTGCAGACGATCCCACTCCCCCACGTTTGAACCCGGGGTTATAAATTGAGGGGGGGGCAAGGGGGCGGTGGACATTATTCTCGCTCACACCCTCCTGTCCCCCTGCTCTCGCTCTGCTTCTTGCCACCAACGCACAGCTGCGCCCGTGGCCTTGAGCAGAGACCTTCTCCGTCGTCCTTCTTCCTTCTCTTCTTCCGGCGATGTCGCTGTTGTCGGGCTCGTGGATGGGCTCGACTGTCACCCCCGACGACATCACCTACCTTCGGTCCTCGCGGCGCCTGCCGCGGGAGACGGACGTCGGCGTCCGTCTACCGCACGACGAGCAGAGGCCCCAGCCCGAGGGGCAGGAGCGTGTCGTCTTCCTCACGCACTTCGAGCGTGGCTTCGGGCTGCCGGCGAGTACTTTCTTCCGGGCATTCTTGGAGTTCTTCGGGCTCCAGCCGCACCACCTTGGTGCCGGCGCCATCGTCCAGCTCTCCGGCTTCGTGACCCTGTGCGAAGGGTACCTGGGGGTCGAGCCGACCATCGGTGTCTGGGCGCGCTTCTTCTCCCTGAAGCAGCAGGGCCCGTCGGTCCAGGAGTTCACCGACTGCGGGGCCGCCGTCATCTCGAAGTGATCGGGCGCGGACTTCCCCAAGATCCCGCTCGAGGATTCTGCCAAGAAGTGGCAGAACTCCTTCTTCTACGTCTGCAACCATGGTGTGGACCACATCAATCTTCCCCCTTTCGCCGTCGCGCCGCCGCAGGCGAAAATGAACTGGGGCTACTCGCTCCGGCTCCCGCCGCAAGAGATCATCAATCTCTGCGAGCGGGTCATGGTGATGAGGACGCAGGAGGGGCTCACCGGCACCGACCTCCTTGCTGCGTTCATCACCCGCCAGGTTCTCCCGCTTCAGAGGCGCTCCTGCCTCATCGACGAGATGATCGGGCTTCAGGACCCCAACCGGATGGGGTCGATGCGGCTCTCTGCGGAGCAGGTCGCGTGAAGCATGAACGACATCTCCAAGGCCAACCTTGGAGAGGACTGGCGTTTCGGCAAGGGGCCGTACAGCCAGGCGAACCCGGCGCCGCAGGTGAGTGTCTGGTCTTCTTATTTCTCCGCCGTGCATCTTCTCGTTTGTCCCGATGCGTCACGGGAGATTCTTCTGAATGCGAGCCGACACCCTTACGCCGGGGCGCCGTCGCGAGTGGCACTAGTGTGGCACCAGAGGAGCCCGCGACTCATGGTGGCGAGGAGGTGGCCGAGCCCGACGCCGGCGCTGGGCGTCGCGCGGGTAAGCTTTGAATCTTTTTCTTCTTCATTTGCCTTGAATCATTTGGGTGCATTGCGGCGTAGGCAACGCTGACGCCGGTTGTTGGTGTAGCGGCATTGGGCGGGGGAGGCGGTGAGGCGGGCGGAGCCGGGTCCTCGCATGGTGCAGCGCCGAGCCGCCCGCATGGAAAGGACAGCGTCGCGCCGTGACCCTGGGCCCCGAAGCGCACGGCGGATCCGGCCGAGCCTAGGAGGTCGGCCAAGAAGAGGCGCGCAAAGCCGACGCCGGTCCCGGTCTTGTCGAGGTAAGTCTTGCTCCTTCCTTGTGCCTGGGTTTTTTGGGCCAGCCTTGTCTTTTGCTTGCTTATTCTTCTTTTTTCTTTAGGTCGCCAATCGCGCTGGCGAAGGCGGCGGCGGAGGCCGTGGCCACGGAGGGGACCGTGTTCCGCAGGAGCTGGTCCGATCTTGCCGGCCTGGCCAGGGAGGAGGGACGGGGCGACTCGGACCTCGGCCTGGACCCAGACGATGCCGAGGCCTTGGCCTGGCGGGACAGGAACCGAGCCGAGGCGGAGTTGGAGGTGGCGTCGGTCCGGGCTTATACCGACGTGGCGGCGGCATGGGCGCGAGGCGGCGCGGAGCCGGCCTGGCGCGAGATGCCGGAGGGCACGATGGTGGCGGCGAAGGTTTTTGAGTCGTCGACGTTGAGGGAGCGCAGCCGCGGAGGCCGGGCTGAGGTGGTGGTCCTCGACCAGGAGGTCGTGGAGGTGGGGGATGTAACCCTTCCGCGGGACGACATGGTCGAGCGCGCGGGGGCCGATGGTGGTGGAGGCGGTGTCGCTTTGGAGGAGGTACCGTGGGTGGCGGTGCCGGAAACGCCGCCGGTCATGGAGGAGGCACCGCAGGCGGCGGTGCCTGAGGTGGCGACGCAGGGCGTCCCGGCGTCCGAGGAGGTTTTGACGTTCGGAGGGGTGTCGGAGGAGGTGCTGGCCGCGTCGCAGGCGGCCAGCAGTGGGCGTGCCTTGGTGCTCCGTCTGGGAGGGCGCCGAGCCGCCGTGCCGCAGCCCGCACAAAGCGGGGGCGCGACCGTCTTTGGGCCCCGGACCCAGGAGGAGGCGGCGCTGGATGCCGTTAGCCGCCGCCTGCGAGGCCGGATGGAGCGGCTTGAGGCCTTCGCCCAGGCCGAGGTGGAGCGGACGCGCGACTTGGAGCGCGCCGTCTTGGTAAGTTTTTCTTTCTTCTTGTTCTCTTGTGTTTTCATCTCTGTGGGGGCGCGCCAGGGCACCCACTGGGTGTAGCCCCCGAGGTTCGGGCCATCTATGTAGTAGTTGGGTCGAACCTTAGGAACGTTGGCCTTGTGATAACTTTGGTCTTCTCTTCAGCACCTTGACGCCTTCTGGGTTGCCGCCTACAACCGGCTCCTGGGAAAGCATTGGGAGCTCAAGGAGCAGCTTGCTGCCAAGGAGGAGGAGCTTCACGTCGCCGCAGGTACTTTGTTGTGCTCTTTCTTCTAGTGGGGGCGCGCTAGCGCACCCACTGGGTGTAGCCCCCGAGATTCGGGCCAACTGTGTAACAGTTGGGCCAAATCTTAAGTCTTGTCTTATTCTTTCTTTCTGCTGAGTTCTTCTTCTTTGTAGCCGAGGTGCTGTCTTGGCGGACCCGGCTGCTACGGGCTGGTCATCACTATGACCGGCTTGTTGCAGATTCCGGCTGTCTTGGCTTCGAGGCGGCGCAGGCGAGGGCGGAGGCGTCCGCGGCCCGGCGGTCTCTTGACAAGGCCAACCGGCGGCACGAGCAGCTGGCGGGTCACAGGAGCCTCCTCGAGGCCGAGGTGGAGCTTCTGAAGGCGGAGGCCGCCAAGGTGGTGGAGACGCAGCGGGCCCTGGTCGAGGCGGACCAGCAGCGCGGCCAGCTGGTCGACAACAAGGGTCGGCTCCAGGCCGAGGTGGAGCGTCTGCGGGAGCAGGCCACCGCGGCTGAGGAGGCCTGCCAGGCCGAGGCTCGCCGTCATGAGGCGGCCGAGAAGGCGGCCGAATACAAGGACGCCGAGCTGAAGGCGGCCCTTGCTAAGGCGGCTGAACTGGAGAAGGCGCTCGGGGAGCGGGACCGCGTCTTGGAGCGGGAGCGACGTGGTACGTTGCTCGAGGCGCAGCACCTGGAAGAGTCCTTCTCCAGTAAGTGTTGCTTCTTCGTTGTTTAGCCGGGTCGGGACCCGGCCCTTTTTTCTTTGTTGCTCTTCTGACCTGCTTCTTCTTTGGCTACAGGGGCCTTTCCGGAGACGCAGCGGCTGGCGGAGGAGGCCGTCCGCTATCAACGCGACCCAACCGGTGTTGTTGGGTCCGGGACGGATCCGCTGACGGTGTGGACCTTCCCGGAGATCATTGCCACTGCTGAGGCCCGGTTGTGAGTCTTGGGGACACAGATGGAGCGGCTGTCCCGAGCCGGCACCGCGATGACGGCGGCCTTGTGGCCGGATTTTGTCCATCCGTGCAGCTTCTCGCGTCTGGCGCGCTGGTTGGAGATGGGTCCGGATCGCCTTAGCGACTGGCGCGTTTCCGCCGCCCGGGGCGGTGCTGAGATGGCGCTCCGGATCGCGTTGTCTTGGCATCCGGATCTTCAGCTGGACGCGTTGATGGGTCAGCACGCTGGCTCGGAGCAGTTGCTGCAGGAGCAGGCCGGCCGGATCGCTTGCCAGGCCAGCTATATCGCCGAGTTTCCCTTCCACGACGAGTTCCATCCGGAGTGGACGGAAGACGGTGCGGTCGTGGATGGCGATGACTACGGCTTGCTTCTTCGCGACCCGGAGGGCAGCTCGGAGGAGACGGGCGTCTACGGTGACGCGGAAGCCGAAGGGGACACCGGTGCTTCGCTGGACCCGGAGGCCGGCCGGGGAGAGCCGTCGACGTCGTGACACGGCACTGGGAATGCCTGAGAATCTCTGGAGCAAATTCTGTTAAGTAGCAGGTCCACGCACCCACTGGGGGTTTTCAGGGTGTAATGAACTCGGGTCGTGGGCCCTTGCTTGAAACATTAATCTGTAAATGTTGTGAGTGTTTATTTGCTTTTTGCCTTCTGCTTTCTTCGAACTTATTTCATGTGTTGCCCCTTCTCTGAAACTTCCCTCCCACGGGTCAGACGTCCGAGGCTCCGGTCCGTGACAAGGAATTTGGTTCTTCGAGAGGTGGCCGCAGGAGTTGGGTCCTTAGAAGCATTGAGCGCGAGCGAAACACCCACTGGGCCAGCTGGCGGCAATCCGTCTTAGCCGGTTGGTGAGCAGCCGGTCGTGCGGCTAACTTAGTTGACGAGCGTCGGGTCGGGTTGGTCGACCCGGCCGCTTTGACTTAGTGTATGAATCATACGGGAGCATTAGCCCGTTGTGCTTGCCCGCCGTCAGCCAGAGCTGGATCTGCGGTTTTAGGGCGAAGTGGGGGGCCGCGGCATCCTAACTTTATCAGGAATCACCAAGTAAAGCGGCGGGGTGATGACCAAGCCGGCCAGCCCCCGAGCCCCCGGGTCGAGCTAGTCGAGACGGCGGCCGGGTTCGGTAGTAAAGTGGTGTGAGATATGGACGCAATAAATTGGTCGGCAAAAGGCAGCCCCCGAGTCTCGTTCGGGGACCCCATAGTTTCATATGCTTACAGAAGGTGTTGATACGTACATTCGTGCGGCTAACTATAAAACCGACGGAGGAGTTCCACGTTCCACGGCCAGGTCATTTCTTCGCCGGCGGTGTCCCTCTTGTGCTTCTTTGATTTGCGCGCGTCGATGAGGTAGTAGGCATTGCGGTCGCGCAAAGTCCTGCTCATGATGAACAGGCCTTCCCATGGAGAGGACAGCTTGTGCTGGCTTGTCTGCTCTTGGACGAGTCGGAGGACGAGGTCGCCTTCGCGGAATGCGAGAGGCTTGATCTTCTTGCTGTGGTAGTGCCTAAGGCCTTGCTGGTAAATAGCCGATCGGCTAAGTGCTAGAAGGCGCGCCTCTTCGAGCAGGTCGACGCCGTCTTCGCGTGCTTCTCTTGCTTCTGCTTCGCTGTACATCATGACGCGTGGCGAGTCGAACTCGATGTCGGTCGGGGTGATGGCTTCGGATCCGTAGACGAGGAAGAACAGGGTGAACCCAGTCGATCGGTTTGGTGTTGTGCGCAGACTCCAAAGAACCGCGGGCAACTCGTCGAGCCAACTGCCGGGTGAGCGGACGAGTGGCTCGACTAGTCGCGGCTTGATGCCGGACAGGATGAGTCTGTTGGCCTGCTCGACCTGCTCGTTGGACTGCGGGTGTGCCACGAAGGCCAGGTCGAGGCGGATGCCGGAGATGGAGCAGTATTGCTCGAGCGCGCCCTTGGCGAAGTTGGTGCCGTTGTCGGTGATGATGTTGTTCGGCATGCTGTAGCGTACCGCTATGTCCTTGATGAACCGGGCGGTTGTTGGCCCGTCCAGTTTCTTGATTGGTCTTGCCTCGATCCATTTGGTGAACTTGTCCACTGCCACTAACAAGTGCGTCATGCCGCCTCGAGCGGTTTTGAAGGGTCCCACCATGTCGAGTCCCCAGGCCGCGAAGGGCCAGGCGATCGGTATGGTGCGGAGTGCTGATGCCGGCTCGTGGTTGCGTTTGCTGAAGCGCTGGCATCCTTCACACTTGAGCACGAGCGACTCAGCGTCTTCGAGGGCCGTTGGCCAGTAGAAGCCGTGGCGGAACGCCTTGGCTACGAGGGATCGAGATGTGGCGTGGTGCCCGCACTCGCCCTGGTGAATGTCGAGGAGGATGTCGATGCCGCGGTCCTGCTCGACACAACGCTGGAACACGCCGGTAGAGCTGTGCTTGACGAGCTTGTTGTTGATGATGTTGTAGGCGGACGCCCGACGCTGAACTTGCCGAGCCTCGGTCTCGTCCATGGGGAGAACCCCGTTCTCCAGCCATTCTAATATCAGCAGGGCCCAAGATGGGGCCGTGACGACGGTGAAGATGGCCACCTGGGTGGGTTCCGAGTCGGCGGCTCCTGGGCCGGGTTGAGCAGCCCCCGGGTTGGTGACGGCGATGGCCGGGTCCGGGGTGATGGTGGTCGGGTTGAGCTGAGCAGCCCCCGGGTTGGGTTGAGCAGCCCCTGGGCCAGATTCAGCAGTCCCCGGGCCGGCTTGCGGCGCGGCCGAGTCTTCTGGGACGTGGATGGACTCGGAGTCCGGCGACGGCTTGACGGACGGCTTGCGCAGGTGCTCGAGGGAGACGCCAGACTGGATGGCTTGGCGTGATGAGGCGATCTTAGCGAGCGTGTTGGCTGCCTCGTTCTCCGCGTGCGGGACGTGGAGGAACTCGCAGCCATCGAAGGATCCGGACAACTTCTGGATGAGGAAGCGATAGCTTGCCATGTTGGAGTCACGGGTGTCCCACTCGCTGGAGCACTGCTACACCACCACGTCCGAGTCGCCGTAGCACAGGATGCACCGGATGCCGAGTTCCTTGGCGAGCCGGAGGCCGTGCACAAGTGCTTCGTACTCGGCGACGTTGTTGGAGACGGCGAAGTGGATCTGGAGTGCGTAGCGGAGTCGGTCACCCTTCGGGGATGACAGTACGATGCCGGCTCCTAAGCCGAGTCGCATCTTGGATCCGTCGAAGTGCATGCGCCAATGCGTTGAGTCAGGAGGCGGCGGCAGGTACTGGGTCTCGGTCCAGTCGACGAGGAAATAGGCCAGGGCGTGAGACTTGATCATAGTGCGGGGCTCATAGAGGATGGCGTGGCTGGCTAGCTAGATCGCCCACTTGGCGACCCGGCCAGAGGCGTCCCGGCACCCGATGATTTCTCCGATAGGCGTCGTGCTGATGACGGTGACGACGTGCTCCTGGAAGTACTGCTTCAGCTTCTTGGTGGTGAGGTACACGCCGTAACACATCTTCTGGTAGTGCGGGTAGTTCTGCTTGGAGGTGGAGAGCACTTCGCTCAGGTAGTAGACCGGGCGCTAGACGGCCTCGATCTTTCCCTTCTCCGGTCGCTCGACCACCAGCACCGTGCTGATCGCCCGTGAGGTCGCGGCTATGTAGAGCAACATCGGTTCCTTGTCGGTCGGCGCGGCCAAGACGGGTGCAGTGGAGAGCATGCGCTTGAGGTCTTGGAAGGCTTCGTCCGCCTTGCTGTTCCACTCGAATGGGCTTGTTTTCTTCATTAGCTGGTACAGGGGCAATGCCTTCTCGCCCAGCCGGCTTAGGAACCGACTGACCAAGGCCAGGAAGCCTGTGAACTTCTGGACATCACGCAGCCAGGTTGGCTTGCTCATGCGCTCGATGGCCTTGATCTTCTCCGGGTTCGCCTCGATGCCGCGTTCCAAGACGAGGAAACCGAGGAGCTTTCCGGCTGGGATGCCGAAGACGCACTTTTCCGGGTTGAGTTTGACCTTGTATTCGCGGAGGTTGGCGAATGTTTCCTTCAGATCGTCGAGGAGTGTGAGGTGCTGCTTGGTCTTCACCACGATATCGTCCACGTATACGTGGATGTTCTTGCCGAGTTGCGGAAGCAGGCATTTCTGCATGCAGCGTTGGAAGGTGGCGCCGGCGTTCTTCAACCCGAACGACATGGTGATCTAGCAGTACGCCCCGAAGGGCGTGATGAAGGACGTCTTCAGGGCATCGGCCGGGTCCAGCTTGATCTGGTGATAGCTGGAGTAGGCGTCCAGGAAGGATAGCAGCTCGCACCCGGCGGTCGAGTCGATGACTTGGTCGATCCGTGGGAGGGCGAACGGGTCCTTGGGACAGGCCTTGTTGAGGCTGGTGTAGTTGATACACATACGCCAGGTCTTGTTCTTCTTCAGGACGAGGACTGGGTTGGAAGCCACTCGGGGTGAAACACTTCCATTATGAAGCCGGCCGCCAAGAGCTTGGCGACCTCTTCACTAATGGTTCTTATCTTCTCTTCAGAAAATCGACGGAGAGGTTGACGGACAGTCTTGGCATCCTTGCGGACGTGGAGTTTGTGCTCGGCGTACTTCCTCGGGATGCCCGGCATGTCTTTGGGGGTCCTTGCGAAGATATCCCGATTCTCACGGAGGAAGTCGACGAGCTCGCCTTCCTATTTGCTATCAAGGCGGGCGCCTACGACAACGTACTTGCTGCAGCTGGTGTCTTCTAGGTTCAGCTTCACTTTCTTGGTCTCCTTGGAGGGCTTGAAGGCGGCCTCATCGGCCGGGTCCAGGGTCGGGATCGACGCGTCGGAGGCCTCGCCGGCCAGGGCGACGATCCGGTCGAACTGGCGCCGCTCTTTGGCAATGACCAGCGACTCGGCTAGCTTGGCGCCATCTCGGGTGCACTCCAGAGACTTGCGGTAGTCGCCGCTGACGGTATGAGGCCCTTGGGACCCGGCATCTTCATCTTTAGGTATGTGTAGTGGGGCACCGCCATGAGTTTGGCAAGAGCGGGCCGGCCCAGCAGCGCATGATACGCGCTGGACAGGTCCACCACCTTGAGCCAGATTGGTTCGCGTCGGAAGTGGCTGCTATCGCCGAACAGGACGTCGAGCCGGACCCGGCCAATGGGTGAACAGGAGAGGCCGGGTACGATGCCGTGGAAGACGGTCCGGGTAGGCTCCAGGTCCTCGGCCTTGAGGCCAAGCTTGGTCATCGTGTCGCGGTAGAGGATGCTGATGTTGCTGCCGTCATCAATGAGGACTCGGGAGAACTTTCAGGTGCGCCGCGTGATGATGGTAGGGTTGAGGATGAGGGCGTATCGACCCGAACTCGGCATGACTGCCGGGTGATCCTCCCGGGTCCAGGTGATCGGGCGATCCGACCAATGCATGAAATCCGTCTTGGCCGGGATGACGGTGTTCACCTCCTGCCGATGGAGGCGCTCGCTGCATTTGTCGTCGCCGAGGCTAGTGAAGGCGACGTAGGCCGCGTTCTGGTCCGGGTAGGCATCGTTCCACATCGCGCCGCCGGCGGGAGGCGGCGGTGGAGGCGGAGGTGGCTGCCCCACGCCCGAAGCCGGAGCCGGAGCCTGTGGAGGCGGGACGTCGCCCCTCATGATGCGCTTGGTGATGGCGCATTGTTGAAGCGTGTGTGTGGAAGGTCTTGTGCCGCTGTGGTGCTTGCATGGGGCATCGAGCATCTCTTCAAACCTCATGACGGGTTGCCATGCCATCTTGCCGGTCTGCTGGCGCTTCGCTGCCGGGTCTGCCGCGGGCTCTGCGGCCACGACGAGTCGGTTGTCATGACATTGCACCGGCTGCTCGGCCTTGCGCTTGTTATGGTGCTGCTGCCGGCTGCTTTTGTCGGCCGGCTTCTGTGGAGGGACCGGCTTCGCCTTGCCGGCCTCATCCAGTGCCACATGGATCTTCATGCGGAGTCGGCGTTGGCTTACTTGTCCGCAGTCACCATGAGCGCGGCCATGGTGGCCGGCTCGGAGCGTAAAAGCTTGTGCTTGAAGAGGGTGCCGTCTTGGCACCCGCTGACGAAGTATTGGATAGCCTGGACTTCATGGACGCCCTCACAGCTGTTCCGGAGCTCGGTCCAGCATGCGAGGTACTCGCGGTCGGTCTCCGTTGGCCCCTGCACGCACATGGCAAGCTGGTTGGGGCGACCGGGCCGCTTGTACGTCCCCGTGAAGTTGCGGACAAACGCTTCCTCGAAATCGACCCATGCGTTGATGCTGCCCATCGGCAGGCTGTTCAACCATGTGTGAGTCGATCCTTGGAGCATGAGCAGTGCGTAGCGCACAGCGAGACGATGATTGGCACCGGTGATGCCAATGGCTGTGGTGTAGTCGGTGAGCCAGACTTCTGGCTTCATGGTCCCATTGTACTTGGGGGTGTCGCGGGGAAGGACGAACCCCTTGGGGAAGGGCTCTTCCCGGATGCGTGGGCCGAAACACGCCGGCCCGATAGCGCCGCTCTCCTCCACCTCCAGGGAGCGAGCGAGCTGATCGAGGCGGTGGCGCGCGTCGGCATCACCGATGGCGCGTGGGACGAGTTGACTAGCGGCCAGGCCCCGAGGGGCCGGGTCGGCTTGAGCCGGACGCCAGCCAGGCTGGCCGGGTCCGCGCTGGGTCTCTGGGGTGGGCTTGTTGCCCAGAGCATCGGCGGCGGTGCCTGCCAGGTTGTGCCTGGTCCGGGCTTGGCCGGAGTGCGCTTCGCCGGGCGGTGAAGAGGCCATGTGCAGGAGTTCGCCGGGTCCACCAAGGCGGGCGGAGCCGGACCCCGCCGGCTTGGCGAGCTGGTTGAGGCGATCCTGCTGGGTGTTGGCGGGGTGAACGAGCTCGCGCATCCGCCCGATGCGCTCCTTGAGCTCCTCGCCCGCGAGTTGCTCGAGGCCGACCGCGGCTGCCTCCGCAACGCGCATGTTCTTGACTGGAGTCTCGTACACGGTTCAGACGGCGCCGAAGGCCCGGCCGATCGCTCCTTCCCGAGCGCGAGTATCGGCGACCCGGCTTGGCTCAGCCGCGGCGGGCGAGAATCCGTGGGTGGCGTCGTGCTCCATCTGAGTAGCTTCCAGGCGGCGCCTGGTGGCGGCCAGCATCTCGGATAGGTCCAACATTTGTTGGCGCCTGTCCTCGAGCTGGGTTCGGGCTTCGGCGACATTGGTGGCATCGACGTCGGTGCCGATGGGGATGCGGAGGCTCTACATCGCAGCGTGCAGCGGGTCGGACGGCTCCGTACGTGCTATGGCGCCCGCGGCTTCGGCGGCTCTTCTCGCCTTGCTCGACGAGGAAGAGGCACCATCACCGATGACGAAGACCTCTACATGGGCGTCCATCGCCCCGGTGGTGAATCCGCCGCTGAGAGAGAGCGTGGAGTCGGAGTAGCTGAGCACCTCGCTAGGGTACTCATTGGTCGTGAGCGTGTCAGAGATGCGTAGCACGGTGAAGGAGGTGGAGAGCGCGCCGATGACGTTGTCCGCCAGAGCGATGGACTCGTCGGAGTAGGAGACGGGCCCCATCCGAAGCATGCTTCTGGCCAGCTCCTCGAGCTGCCCCACGGTGGGCGCCAACTGTCGTGGTGGGGGCACGGCAGATGCCAAGGGATGGCTAAAGAGAGGAGGAGGCTCGAGGGCGCTGGTGGGCTTCGGAGGCGAGGTTGATATGCGCGGGCGCGGGACGCCAGACATACCCAGGTTCGGGGCTCTCCGGAGAGATAATACCCCTAGTCCTGCCGAGTTTAGTTGGATGGTCGATAATACAATGTCGCTCCTGGAGCTATATGGACGAGGAAGGAGGCTGGCCAAGGCTCGGGCTGCTCCTTCCCTCTGGTGTTGCTATGTAGTGGCTAGTCCTATCTGGTGTGGCTTTGCATGCCGGGGATCTTACATATCATGCCATGCTCTCGTCCCTTCTGTAGGCGTGGACTCCTGGGGGGTTTTATAGATCAACCCACCTAGGGTTACAATGGTAATATGCCGAGTCGGTGGGTCCGTATTGTCGGTGTCCGGGGTACCGGGCTGGGTCCCACTCGGGGGCTTGTGGTTCGCCGGGTTCCCCTAGGTGCGGGCCCCGCATGCCTAGGGGGATTGTGCGCCGTCTTGTCGATCATCATGGCGTGGCCGAGTCGAGCCACGCACAGTGTTCTCCGCCAGGCCGCCACTTGCTGTCGTCAGCGGTGAGGGTGGGAACACTGTTGCCGTGCCAGCCCTGGTCAGCGGGTAGGTAAGGGGCGTTGTAGTCTTGGTCATCGATGATTAAGGTCTTGTCCCATTGTACGGCCTGGATGGGACGGGAGCTGACCCGTGGCTGGGTTGCCGTGGACGCCACGGGTGCGTTGGCTTGTTGGGGAAGCCAAGGTTACGCCGGGCTGCGTTGCCTTGCGCCCGCCGCTGCGGCCGGGTCATTGTACCTTGCCGAGTCGAGGGTCTTGGCTGGGTTGCGCGCCTTGCCGGGTCAAGCGACCCGGCCTGGTGCACGCCAGTTTGCGGGGCGGTGTGGGCCACGTTATTTTTTAAATAGATCCGGGTTCCGTTGCCTGCCTGGGGTTCATCCCCCCGATAGGAAGAGTGCCTTATTAAGCAATGGTAAAGGAAGTAATGCAGATAAGGTTCAGGATAGTGACACATCCTTGTTAGTCTCCAACAAAGTTGATAAAACAGCTAAGGAAGACTATCTTGAAGACAGCGAGACAACCCCAAAGTCCTGTCTTGGTTTAGTGTTCGAGTTACTGACCACTACCGATTGCACAAGCTATTCAAACTCACTGTCTGAATCAGTTCGGTTTCTTGAGTCTCAACTACAAGCTGAAAGACATCGATCAGATGTGCTGCGACAAGAAGCGGAAGGACTGCGGAAGTCCCTGGAGCATTCAGATGCATACTTTCTGGTGCAACAGCAAGCGTTGGAGGACTTTAGTGCCAAACAGGACAAAGCTAATCAGCTTGCTAAGCTTATTGCCAGCATGGTGGATACCCAGGATAACGTTTCTTGAGCTCTTCTGAAGTTGTTTCAGTTATGCTCTTGTTTTGCTGCCGAGTTTATTTGCACTGGTGGCCAATTTTGACGGCCAGTTTATGTAATATGCTGCTTTGTTCCCTATATTTGCACTGGTGGCGAACTTTGATGCCCAGTGGATGTAATATGTGTAATAGCGCTAATAGGCTAGCCTTAATTGCTTGCTTATTTATTTCCTTATTGTCTTTGAGGGAGTCCTGGACTAGGGGGTGTCCGGATAGCCGAACTATCATCATCGGCCGGACTCCAAGACTATGAAGATACAAGATTGAAGACATCGTCCCGTGTCCGGATGGGACTTTCCTTGGCGTGGAAGGCAAGCTTGGCGATACGGATATGTAGATCTCCTACCATTGTAACCGACTCTGTGTAACCCTAGCCCTCTCCGGTGTCTATATAAACCGGATGGTTTTAGTCCGTAGGACAACAACAATAACAACAATCATACCATAGGCTACCTTCTAGGGTTTAGCCTCCTTGATCTCGTGGTAGATCTACTCTTGTAATACCCACATCATCAATATCAATCAAGCAGGACGTAGGGTTTTACCTCCATCAAGAGGGCCCGAACCTGGGTAAAACATCGTGTCCCTTGTCTCCTGTTACCATCCGCCTAGACGCACAGTTCGGGACCCCCTACCCGAGATCCGCCGGTTTTGACACCGACATTGGTGCTTTCATTGAGAGTTCCTCTGTGTCATCACCGATAGGCTCGATGGCTCCTTCGATCATCAACAACAACGCGGTCCAGGGTGAGAATTTTCTCCCCAGACAGACCTTCGCATTCGGCGGCTTTACACTGCGGGCCAATTCGTTTGGCCATCTGGAGCAGATCGAAAGCTACGCCCTTGGCCATCAGGTTAGATTTGGAAGTCTTAACTTCACGGCTGACATCCGCGGAGACTTGATCTTCAATGGATTCGAGCCACAGCCGAGCGCGTCGCATTGTCACGATGGTCATGATTTAGCTCTGCTGCCGGACAGTGCCCTGGAGGCCGCACACGAGTCTGCTCCGACCCTCGATTCGGAGCCGGCTGTGTAGATCGAGGACGGGTGGTTAGACACCGCCTCGGGGGCTGCAACCTCTATGGCGATAGAGCCAAAGACTGACTTTGTCCCTTTGGAAGCTCGTGACTCCAAGGTGTCAGACTCCTTGCCGGACTCCGAACCTCCCGCGCCCCCTCCAATCGAATCCGATTGGGCGCCGATGATGGAATTCACCACTGCGGACATCTTTCAGCACTCACCTTTCGGCGACATCCTGAGTTCGCTAAAGTATCTCTCGTTATCAGGAGAGCCCTGGCCGGACTGCGGTCAGGACGGTTGGGATGCGGACGACAAAGAAATTCAAGACCCACCCACCACCCACTTAGTAGGAGCTGTCGATGATCTAACCGACATGCTAGACTTCGACTCCGAGGACATCGACGGTATGGACGACGATGCCAGAGACGACCAAGAACTAGTGCCTACTGGGCACTGGAAAGCCACCTCGTCATACGACATATCCATGGTGGATATCCCAAAGGATGGGAACGGCGAAGGAACAACGGAGGAAGACCCCTCCAAGAAACAGCCCAAGTGCCAGCGTCAGCGGCGCCGCTCTAAATCCTGCCACAGCAAGAATGGAGATTCCGGCACCGGAGATAATAATACCCCAGACAGTGTCGAAGACAACCCCCTCCAGCAAGATTCAGTGCAGGAGGACAGAGATGCCAGCCCTCATGAGAGAGCGGCAGATGAAGAGGTAGAGGACGATAATTACATGCCTCCCTCCGGAGACGAGGCAAGCCTCGACGACGACGAATTTGTCGTGCCTGAGGATCCCGTCGAACAAGAGCGTTTTAAACGCAGGCTTATGGCCACAGCAAACAGCCTCAAGAAAAAGCAGCAACAGCTTAGAGCTGATCAGGATCTGCTAGCCGACAGATGGACTGAAGTCCTTGCGGCCGAAGAGCATGAGCTCGAACGCCCCTCCAAAAGCTACCCCAAACGCAAGTTGCTCCCCCGATTAGAGGAGGAGGCATATAAACCTACATCACCAGAGCACAATACGGCTGACCGGCCACCTCGTGGCCGCGACAGAGAGGCCTCTAGGCCCTCCACTAGAACCATACCCCGGCATCGCTTGAAAAGCACAAGGCCACAGGGGAACACTCCGGACTTGCGAGATATATTGGAGGATAAGGCAAGACAATCAAGATCGATCTACGGATTGTGTGGGCGCCCCATGATACGTGACGACAACCGTTGCGCCGGATACAGTAAGTCCGGCCGGGCTGAACACAATAGACAAAGCTCGTTGGAGCTCCATCGCGATATAGCCCAATACAGAGGCGCCGCACACCCACTATGCTTCATAGATGAAGTAATGGATCATCAAATCCCCGAAGGGTTTAAACCCGTGAATATTGAATCCTATGATGGCACAACAGACCCCGCGGTTTGGATCGAAGACTATCTCCTTCATATCCACATGGCCCGCGGTGACGATCTTCACGCCATCAAATACCTCCCACTCAAGCTTAAAGGACCAGCTCAGCATTGGCTTAACAGCTTGCCAGCAGAATCAATTGGGTGTTGGGAGGACCTGGAAGCCGCATTCCTTGACAACTTCCAGGGCACGTATGTGCGACCACCAGACGCTGACGACCTAAGCCACATAATTCAGCAGCCAGACGAATCGGCCAGACAATTCTGGACACGATTCTTAACCAAGAAAAATCAAATCGTCAACTGTCCGGATGCGGAGGCCCTCGCGGCCTTCAAACATAACATCCGCGACGAGTGGCTTGCCCGGCACCTGGGACAGGAAAAGCCGAAATCCATGGCAGCCCTCACATCACTCATGACCCGCTTTTGCGCGGGAGAGGACAGCTGGCTATCCCGCAGCAACAACCTCAGTAAAAATTCTGGCAGTCCGGATACCAAGGACCGCAATGGTAGGTCGCGTCGCAACAAGAACAAATGACGCATTAACGGCGACAATAATGAGGATACGGCAGTCAACGCCGGATTCAGAGGCTCCAAACCCGGTCAGCGGAAAAAGCCATTCAAAAGAACTACTACGGGTCCGTCCAATTTGGACCGAATACTCGATTGCTCGTGCCAGATACACGGCACCCCCGAAAAGCCAGCCAACCACACCAACAGGGACTGTTGGGTATTCAAGCAGGCAGGCAAGCTAATTGCCGAAAACGATGGCAAGGGGCTGCATAGTGATGACGAAGAAGAGACCCGACCGCCGAACAATAGAGGACAGAAGGGTTTCCCCCCACAAGTGCGGACGGTGAATATGATATACGCAACCCACATACCCAAGAGGCAACGGAAGCGTGCACTCAGGGACGTAAGCGTGATGGAGCCAGTCGCCCCGAAGTTCAACCCATGGTCCTCCTGCCCGATCACTTTTGATCGAAAGGACCACCCCACCAGCATCCGCCACGGCGGATTCGCCGCATGTGTTTTAGACCCAATCATCGATGGATTTCACCTCACCAGAGTCCTGATGGACAGCGGCAGCAGCCTGAACCTGCTTTATCAGGACACAGTGTGCAAGATGGGCATAGACCCCTCAAGGATTAAACCCACCAAGACGACCTTCAAAGGCGTCATACCAGGTGTAGAGGCCAATTGTACAGGCTCAGTTACACTGGAAGTGGTCTTTGGATCCCCGGATAACTTCCGAAGCGAGGAGTTAATCTTCGACATAGTTCCGTTCCACAACGGCTATCATGCTCTGCTCGGATGGACCGCGTTTGCAAAGTTCAACGCGGTGCCGCACTACGCATACCTCAAGCTCAAGATGACAGGCCCTCGAGGAGTCATCACGGTCAACGGAAACACCGAACGCTCCCTCCGAACGGAGGAACATACAGCGGCTCTCGCGGCAGAAGTACAATGCAGCCTCTTAAGGCAATTCTTGAGTCCGGCCGCTAAGCGACCGGACATGGCTAAACGCGCCCGGAGTAACCTACAACAAGACCACCTGGCACGTTTCGAGCATGCGTAGCAATGCGGCCCCAACGCCAGCCCTCGCAAGATCGCAAGACTGGTCCTTCGCGTACATAATTACGCTCTGGAGATACCATGGGCATAGGGGAAGGGGCACGACCACGACAGGCCCAGAATGCGGCTCAACCACATCAGGGGCTCCCAAGTGTGTCATTCCTTTTTTTTCCTTTTTCTTTCTTACCCATAGGACTCCGTTCACCAGAGGCCCTGTCCGGCATTAGACCGGCCGAACTCACGATGCAACAGCCAGGGAAGGAGAAATGCTACGACGAATATCCAAGTGGTCTCCATTATGAGCACTAAATCTATTTTATACACCATTCCGCAGCCTACCCCTGGAGGGGGACATGTTTAATAGTCCCATCCCTTGCTTATCGCACTATTTGTATCATCCTGCATTCATGGCAGTATTTCTTGAATATACAACGCAGCACCTTTCTGCTTCTAATTGCATTCCTTTCTTATACATATGTTCATTTATGACATGCCGCATCCGTACACTTTGGTACGGCTAAATACACTAGGGGCTTAAGTTCCCCACATTATGGTGTGATAAGTCCGAACACTTTCACAAGTGCGGCACCCCGAACTTATAGCATTATATGCATCGGCTCCGAATCATGTCTTGGGTCAATAGTTGGGTTTGCCCGGGTCCCATGTTTTGGTACCTTACGTTCTGTTCTATCGGCTAAGGTAGCACTGGGAGAACCACTACGATTGCGCCCCGGTTGAGCTGGGCGAGCGCCTCAGTGGAGAAAGCTAAAACTGACCGTCATGATGAGGCGAGAGCCGGTCGCTGTTCGAGAGGTTTTTTCGAGTCCCTAAAGACTTATGCCGCTTAGAGCGAGGAACCGGCTTTGTCCGGCCCAGGCGTGGATAGCGCCCCGAATTCGGCCTTCCGAACACTAGGGGCTTCGCCGAAATTTAAAATTATAGAATTCTATGGCTAAGTGAGAGTGTTCAAGCATTATAAGTCCGGTTGCCTAGTTCGTTGTGTTGAGCGCCTCCCTAGATGGACCCAAATATGGGAACAAGAGTGCTCAAATTTATCCCGAACACCCCAGCACTCGTGGCATGGGGGCTGAAGCCGACGACTTGCCATCTCTCAGATTTGATAAACAGCCGCACAGAAGGTAATATTTTAAATCAACAAGCGTTGCTTAGCGCATATGAACAAAGTTTTCAGCGCACAGGATAACAAAATGCGAGTCTACTCAAATATTACATTATTGGAGCACTCACCCGCAATAGTGCGGGCACCCTTCAGGACACTCTTGTAATACATCTCGGGCGTGCGATACTCCTTGCCCGGCGGTGGCGCGTCCGTCACAAGCTTCTCAGCATCCATCTTGCCCCAGTGCACCTTAGCACGGGCAAGGGCCCGACGGGCACCTTCAATACAGGCGGATCGCTTGATGACCTCAACCCATGGACAAGCATCCACCAGCCGCCGCACCAGGCCGAAGTAGCTCCCAGGCATGGCCTCATTGGGCCACAGCCGAACTATGAGGCCCTTCATGGCCTGTTCGGCCACCTTGTGGAGCTCGACCAGCTGCTTCAGCTGGTCGCTAAGGGGCACCGGATGTCCGGCCTCAGCATACTGAGACCAGAAGACCTTCTCCATCGAGCTCCCCTCCTCGGCCCTGTAGAAAGCGGCAGCATCGGACACGCTGCGGGGCAGATCTGCGAACGCTCCTGGAGAGCTCCGAATTCGGGTAAGTAACAGGTAATTCACATTCACATGCTTGCTTTGCATGAAAAATGCCTTACCCGCCGCTATTTTCTTCAACGCCTCGATCTCCTGAAGGGCCTTGTGGGCTTCGGCCTTAGCGGCTTTGGCATTCTCAAGAGCCGATGCAAGCTCGGACTCTCGAGTCTTCGAGTCACGCTCCAAACCCTCATGCTTTTCCATGAGAGCCTGGAGCTCTTTCTGTACCTCCGCCACCCGCGCCTCATGCTTCTCTCGCCCAGCACGCTCCACGGCCACATTACATTCGGCCGTGGACACCGCCTCCTTCAAGGTCGCCACCTCGTTCGTGGCCCCTGAAGTACCCACGTTATCCTTGTCATTTATCTTGCAACCAAATCCTTTTCTGTAAGGTACAACTTTAATAAGGTGTTACTCACCTTCCTTGTCCTCGAGATGCTTCTTGGCACGGCCGAGCTCGTTCTCGGACCACTCGAGGCTTTGCTTCAAAGCACTGACCTCCGCAGTCAGTGCGGCAGAGGTCAGCAGCGCAGCCTGCAATCCCATATTGACATATTTATTAAGACTCCTGCGTATATCTTTTTAGATCCTCAGTCCGGCTTTTCTTTCCGAACACCGAACCGAGCATCAGGGGCTACTGTCTATGCGGTACTATTTTACATATATTAATATTCTTACCTCAAAGCCTGATAGAAGGCTGCTGCAGGCTTCGGTCAGCCCGCTTTTGGCAAGCTGGACCTTCTGAATCACCGCACTCATGACAGTGTGGTGTCCCTCCTCGATGGAAGCGCCGTTGAGCACCTCCAGCAAGTTATCCGGCGCCTCCGGTTGGACGGAGGCCGTCGGCGCCACGGTCTTGCCCTTCTTGCGAAGGGGCCGCCCGCCGGACTCCGGAACCACTGCAGGTTCCGGTGCGGAGTCCGGCATGAAGTCCGGGAGGTCGCCCTATGGCACCTCCGGGTCCTCCTCCTCTGGGTGGGTCCCTCTCTGGGATCCCACCTCGGCGTCGTCAGCGTCATGGGGAGAGGAGGCGGTTGGAAGTGAAGTATTGTTCACATCCGACGAGCCCAAGGACCCGCTCGACGAAGCGGGAAGATCGTCCTTGGGCGGACTGCAGGGTTGTATGCGGCATTAGAAAGACACCATGTGGCAAAAAGAAAAATCATGAAGTCATTCGGGAGTCCGGATACTTACGATCTCGCCAGGGGCTTGGCCCTTGGAAGCCAATCCTCATCGTCGTCACCAGCGTTGGCGGAACAGTCCAGGGGAAGAGTTATTCCCTTCTTGGGCCCTTCGGCCTCCCTCGTTGGGGAGGCCCTCCTTTTCTTCCCTCCCCCGCTGGGGGAGAGGCCTTTTTCTTCTCCTCCTCGTCCTCGGGGGATGACTCCGCCTCGGAGTCATCGTACACCTGAAAACGGGAACTCTTTCGAGTGCCCATGGCCTCCTTCTTGGCCTTCTTCTCCGGCACCACATGGGGTGCCGGAACCAGCAGCCCCGCTAAACGGGCGTCCGCTGGGTCTTCTGGCAAAGGGGCCGGACAGTTAGTCTGCTCGGCCTTCCTCAGCCAGTCCTGTCAAAGAAGAGGGAGTTTAGATCCCGCGTAGAGTCAAACTATGAAAAACAAGTGTCCCATAAAGGGTAGAATCGCTTACCTCGCTAGCCTGGCGCTGCGAGCGGAATCCGCGATCTTCGGTAGCGGATGCGGGAGCTTCGGCGCCCTTAAACAGCACCTTCCAGGCATCTTCGTACCTAGTGTCGAAGAGCCCGCTCAAGGTTCGGTGCTGAGCCGGATCGAACTCCCACAATTTAAAGGCCCGTTGTTGGCACGGGAGAATCCGGCGGATGAGCATGACCTGGACTACGTTGACAAGCTTGAGCTTCTTGTTCACCAGCTTCTGGATGCAGGCTTGGAGTCCGGTCAGCTCCTCTGAATCGCCCCAAGTCAGGCCACTCTCTTTCCAAGAGGTGAGCCGTGTGGGGATGCCAGATCTGAATTCGGGGGCCGCTGCCCATTTAGGGTCACGCGGCTCGGTGATGTAGAACCACCCCGATTGCCACCCCTTGATGGTTTCCACGAAGGCGCCCTCGAGCCAAGTAACGTTGGGTATCTTGCCCACCATGCCGCCTCCGCACTCCGCTTGACTGCCCTTCACGACCTTCGGCTTGACATTGAAGGTCTTCAGCCACAAGCCGAAGTGGGTCTGGATGCAGAGGAAAGCCTCGCACACGACGATAAACGCCGAGATGTTGAGGATGAAATTCGGGGCCAGATCATGGAAATCCAGGCCGTAGTAGAACATGAGCCCCCGGACAAAGGGGTGAAGTGGGAAGCCCAGTCCGCGGAGGAAATGGGGAAGGAATACCACCCTCTCATGGGGCCTGGGGGTGGGGATGGGCTGCCCCTCGTCGGGGAGCCGGTGCGCGATGTCGCTGGACAGATATCCGGCGCTGCGCAGCTTCTTGATGTGCCCCTCCGTAACGGAGGAGGCCATCCACTTGCCTCCCGCTCCGGACATAGTTGGAGGAGGTTGAGGTGAGATGTGCGAACTTGGGCGCTGGAGCTCGAGTGCGCGGAGATGGATAAGCAAAGGAGGAAGAAGGCGTAGGTAAAAAGGTGGATCCTTATCCCCTTATATATGGGCGGACGAAACTATGCGTCCCCACCGGCCTGATAAAACTCGCTTTTCTCCCAAGCGCCGCAATCAATGGCGCGGTTGGGTTACCCACGTCCGTATTGATGGGAATCCCGGAATAAGGGGAACACGATCTCTGCTTCGACAAGACGTGCCAAGGAAACCGCTTCGCTAAACGCGCTGAGGTGGTATAATAAAAACGATTCAAGTAAAGGCTTGGTTGTGGTGTGACGTCACGCCACGAAATACGTCAGCAGATTGAACTTGTGTTAATATTATTCTCTCTACGGTGGAATGTGGAATTTATTTTGCAGAGCCGGACACTATCCTGGTGTTCACAATCTTCTATAAATTATTCGAAGAAGGAACCCGCCTTACAATGTCGAAGACAATATGCGCGTCGGACTCGTCGTCATTGAAGCCTGGTTCAGGGGCTACTGAGGGAGTCCTGGAC
The DNA here is from genome assembly GCF_018294505.1 of Triticum aestivum. Lineage (NCBI taxonomy): Eukaryota > Viridiplantae > Streptophyta > Magnoliopsida > Poales > Poaceae > Triticum > Triticum aestivum. The sequence goes on along the minus strand of NC_057798.1, from coordinate 684,777,263 downwards.
TAGGGGGTGTCCGGATAGCTGAACTATCATCATCGGCCGGACTCCAAGACTATGAAGATACAAGATTGAAGACTTCGTCCCGTGTCCGGATGGGACTTTCCTTGGCGTGGAAGGCAAGCTTCGCGATACGGATATGTAGATATCCTACCATTGTAACCGACTTTGTGTAACCCTAGCCCTCTCCCGTGTCTATATAAACCGGATGGTTTTAGTCCGTAGGACAACAACAATAACAACAATCATACCATAGGCTAGCTTCTAGGGTTTAGCCTCCTTGATCTCGTGGTAGATCTACTCTTGTAATACCCACATCATCAATATCAATCAAGCAGGACGTAGGGTTTTACCTCCATCAAGAGGGCCCGAACCTGGGTAAAACATCGTGTCCCTTGTCTCTTGTTACCATCCGCCTAGACGCACAGTTCGGGACCCCTACCCGAGATCCGCCGGTTTTGACACCCACAGTCTTGTTTAGTTGTTTGCTTGTAGTCACTGCAGTTCTTTTTCTGTGTTTTTCTAGTGGCCACAATAGCCTATTTTTGGTAACTAGGCCAAAATAATCATGGCAACACACGGACTGTTGTAACCATGGGCCTCTTGCAAGCCGTATGATCCATGGGCCTTCGTCCGGCCGTAGGATCCATTGGCCTTCTATACGGGCCATAGGATCCATCGGCCTTCTATACGGGCCTTAGGGTCCATGGGCCTTCTACGGGTCGTACGGCCGTAGATCCGTGGGCCTCATACGGGTCGTAGATCCATGGGCCTTCTACGGGGCGTATCATCATTTCGCCAATCATGGGCCGTACAATTTGTGGACCATAACGGGTTGTTAATAGACCGTATTTGATAACTCTATGAAAACAGCCCAACAGTTTTTTTTACATGAAAACGGCCCAACGTATTAACGGTCCGCAAACGGGATGACTGTAATGACGGGCTGAATTTGACCCACAAGCAGAAAATGACAGTAACAGGCCGTATGTAACTGAATGCTGCAAATGAGCCCAAGAATCAATGGGCCCTGAGAAGGCCGAAAGATAACTTGGGCTAGAAATGGCCCAATAGAATAATGGGCCGTTAATGGGTATAAAGTGATACACTGTTCATTACGGGCCAGTTTCACCACGGGCCGTTAATGGGCCAAGAGTTACAAAGGGCCTCATATGGGCCGAAAGAAGTCATGGGCCACACATGGGCCGGAAGTTAAAACGGGCTGCAATCATATTGGACGGTCCAGATGACGCTACTGGGCCTAATTCGGATAGGGTGTAACGGGCCCTGGGTTAGCGGGCTGTAAATGGGCTATATGCGAACATGCCGTTAACAGGCTTTCCGTGGGCCGGCCTGCCACCTTTTGACCAAGTCAAACGGGCCAGCCTTTTCACAGGAATGGGCCTCTGTTGGGCCATGCCACGTGTCGCCGTATCATAGGCGCCTTCGGTCCAATGAGTGGATGACATCTGTCCCAACGGTGAGTCGACATGTGTTTCCTCCAGCCAATGATGATTTTACACGTGGAAAATCCCCATTGGTCGGGGCTATTAACGGGTTATCGGATCCAAAACCCGACCCAATAGCTTAACGGCATTCCGTTACGGTGGATGCCACGTGTCGGTCACCCTTGATGAAAGCACTTCTGTGGCGCGCGATTTATCGTCATGGAAGTGGACACTTCCGTGATGATAATTTTGGTAATGTCATGGAACACTTCTACGACAGCACAGGTATGACTATCTTGATTCTGTCATAAAATCGTCATGGATGTACATGCATGACAAAAAACGCGACCTACTGTGACAAACACGTATCATCACGGAAGTGTATTTTTTTTGTAGTGGCTGTGGCCCGCGGTACTACCGCTGGGACCAGATAGAGCAAACAAGGAGGGGAAGGAGTACTCCATTGAAGTGGGAAGGATCAGCGGGTGCGATAAGGATGTGTACGTGTTGATTCCACCCTAGCCTTACCAAAGTGTATCCCCTCTTGATAGTACGGTGACTCCTACGAAACTAGTCCACCAACAGAGAAATGAAAGAGCTGCACCGTCTTGAATAAAACACCGAGGGGAGGGAATCGTCTTGTGCCAAAGGATGAATCTCTGAAAATCTCAATGCACACGATTAGTCCGCAAAAGCATTGTCATCAATCACCAAAACACCTTCGGGATAAATATGCCGTTACAATCTCACCCTTTTTGATGGATTGATGACAATACGGGATTTGCACAAACGAGAAAAAACATAGGACATGCGCAAAACCCCACAACTCTAAAATGTAGACGGGATCCCCCTAGATGTGTGCTATCTAGATAAGTACTTTGGACTGCACGGCATCCATACTACAATCAACGCTCCCCCTACATTTTAGAGACCAACAACCTAAGCAGGATATATGAGAGCATAGTATATAACAGGATAAGCATGCAACTCATAAGATATCGAAGGACTAGATAGACATAGATAATGATAATGATAATAAAGATAAGGTAGCATATGTCTCACACCATATGTTTGGAACTTAGGACTCACTGGCACAAAACCAAGCAAAGCAAACGGTGAGAAAACACACCACAAAGAAGACACACTCGCAAAACAGACAATGACACAAATCCCTAAACTCACTCTCCCTTTGGCATCGAGACAATAAAAAGGGAAGGAGTGCTGCTACGGCTCCAGGTGATAGCAAGCGAGGGTCTCGAACATCATATCACAGCGGGATCGTCTGCACTGCCGCCGTCGGTCGGGAACTGCTTGGCGTCAGAATCTGTCCACGGGCAGTGCTGCTGAATCCATTCCTCCTCCTCAGTAAGCTGGTCCTCAGATCCACTGTTAACGATGGCACTTAACTGACGCATGAGCTCCTTGTGACGTCCCATGGCCTTCTTCTCAGCCACATGAGTCATGTACTGACCATGAGACTCCATGAAGAACAGCTTCTTCATCTTGAGCTTGAGCTTCTTTTCCCAAGAGGGCTCTGCCCCAGAAGGCTCATAGTCATCGTCATCATCAGCCTCAGCCTCCTCCTCGGTCTCCATGGCAGCAGCAGAAGATGTACCCCCAGATTTAGGGACCTGAGTGCCCCAATTGTCCTTCTTCCTCAGACGCTTGATCTCATGAGACACCAACTCTCCAGTCTCTCGCATAACCTTGGGATAGACCTTATCCCAGGCCTTCTCAATGAGCAGCATGATGAACGGTCCATAGATCGGGCACTTGCGCTCAGAGATAGCAGATAAGAGCTCAGACCACATAACATGAGAAATGTCCAGGGGCTCGCCAGTGTTTGCTTCCTTCTCATGCTGGCAGAAGAGAAGCATGTCCACGAGATAGGAGTGAACCATATCCAGATTTTTGATGCAAGGGAAAAGAGTCTCATGAAAGACACGGTGAAGAATATCCAGAAAGGCAAGCAGCTCATATGTTTCCTTCTTAGTGTCAGGGTTGATCTTCAGAGTGCAGTAGGGCCAGAGAGCTTGCTTGTGAGTGGAGGTTGTGTTGCGGTGAGGTGGAAAGCCGACAGGAGTCTCAAGCCTGTGATCTTCCACCCCAAGTAACTCCAAGAATGCCTTCCACTTGACAGAAAGCAACTTGCCATTGGTCATCCAAGTCAGAGTCATGTCCTCATCAGTCCCTAGATGGACAGTGGCATAGAATTGAGCCACTATATCTGCATCATAGTCCTTGTTGAATTGCATGATTCTGAGAATGTTCAGCTGAGAGCACATCTGAAAAGCTTCACCAAAGTACTTAGGATCCTTCTCCATATAGTCTGTGTCGATGGAGCGCACATCAACATAGAGATTCTTCTTGGCCTTGAGCACATCAAATAATATGGAAAACTGAAAGCGGTTCCAGAACGGACGATTGACCAAAGTGGGTTCTTGGTCTTCCACAAAAGGGTTGCGGCAACGCCTTGCCCAAAACTCCTTGGCATTCATTTGAGGCACAGTTTTGCCCTTTGGCTTCGGCTTGACGGCAGACTTCTTCTTGAGTTGAGATGGAGGTGGCGCACTAGAGGAACCTCCTGCTGACTCAGATGTGCGGTAGCACTTCGACGTGGCACGACCGGGGTTGACACGGCAAGCTTGATGCTCAGGATGTTCATCACCTGGAACTAAACACAAGAACACGCAAAACAACCTGAAAGAACAAGCATAAGCCACCAAACACAACAAAAGGATCAATGAATGGTAGGAACATGATGGAACTTGGCAAGCAGCGGTAGTACCATGACCTGGAAGCGGCAGTACCGCCCCAAGCGGTAGTACCGCTCCAATGAGAGCAATAGTACTGCTCGAAGCGGGGAAATAGCAGTTCCCTACTGCCATGGTCAGATCTGGCACTACCGGCCTACCAAATTCAAAAATACTCCTACCAAACACTAATCCAAAAAGTCTAGTTGCCTTCTCCAACCTACTCAAGCCTAGATTTAGCCAAAAATCTAGAGATGCAACCACTATTGCCCCTAAGACGCTAGATCTAAAATATAGACAAGAAGAGAGGAGGAACGGGGGCAATACCAGCATCCATGGCAAGAGGACGAGGTGGGGATCGACTCCACCGAAGGAAATGGAGAGGGGTGCCCCAGAGAAGAAGGTCCACCGGAGCCCTCCCGCGGCGAGGCGTTGCTGGAGAGAGGAAGAGGAACGAGGGGGCGAAGCGAATGAGTATGGGGGAGAAGAAACCTCCCCCTGCCCCGATATAACCCCCTGGTCCCGCCCCGCTGTGGTAGTACCATGCTGGTGGGCGGTAGTACCGCTTATAAGCGGTAGTACCGTGCACCACCAGAGGTAGTACCGCCCAGCATGCCACAGCAACTAGACAAAATGACTTAGCTCAGAAAAAGAGAAAACCAATGGCAAAACGAACTTGGCAGCAAACACACTAGCAATGGGCCAAGACACATCTCTTCAAGAGAGGGCGGTGGCCGAGGCCACCTATATTTGAGTCAAGAGGTATGGCACCGCGAAGATTTTAACCTTGGGCCCATGACCAAAACTTGTCCTTGAAGCACAAGTACCAACGAAATTGGTTAATGTGAAAGACTAGATCAATTTATGCATAATGGGGGGAGGGAGAGTTCATTGAGAGAACAACACTCCCCCTATGTCCATGCCTACACCTAAACTAGACAACATGTTGAATGTGGTGGAATGCGCATGGGTTCAAGATACATTGCTCGAATCAATGATATTTAGCTCAAGCCTTAACTCGCGAAATCTAGCTTCATCCAAGGGCTTCGTGAAAATGTCTGCAAGGTTATCATTAGTGTTGACATACTTGAGCTCGATCTCCCCTCTCCTAATGTGATCCCGGATGAAGTGATACTGAATCTCAATATGCTTCGTCTTGAAATGTTGCACCGGGTTGAGAGAAATCTTGATGGCACTTTCATTATCACACCAAAGAGGCACTTTGTCACAAATGACACCGTACTCCTTTAAAGTTTGCCTCATCCATAAGAGTTGTGCACAACAACTACCGGCCGCCACATATTCTGCTTCGGTGGACGAGAGAGACACACAGCTTTGCTTCTTGGAAGACCAACTCACCAAAGAGCAACCAAGAAATTGGCACCCTCCGGAAGTGGACTTCCTATCCACTTTGTCTCCCGCCAAATCGGAATCCGTATATCCTTCAAGCTTGAAGTTTGCTCCTCTTGGGTACCATAAGCCAAAGTTTGGGGTATGAGCCAAATATCGAAAGATTCGCTTGACAGCCACATAATATCCGGTCTAGATGCACAAAGGTAAAGCAAGGAGCCAATCATGGAGCGATATACCTTTTGATCCACCGCTTTACCATTGGGATCAATGTAAAGTTGGCACTTGGTAGGCATTGGAGTAGAAGCCAGCTTGACATCACTTAGCTTGAATCTTTTTAGCATGTCTTGAGTGTATTTGGCTTGGTTGATGAAGGTACCTTCTCTTCTTTGTTTGATATCAAAACCAAGGAAGAACTTCAACTCTCCCATCGAAGACATCTTGAACTTAGAGGTCATGAGAGCGGCAAATTCCTCATTGAAAGCTTTGTTAGGGGAACCAAAGATAATATCATCAACATATAGTTGGCATACAAACAACTCCCCTTTGACCTTCTTAGTAAAAAGAGTGGGATCGATTTTCCCAACCTCAAATCCACGATCTTGTAACAACTCGGTAAGGTGGTCATACCACGCACGTGGGGTTTGTTTAAGGCCATAGAGTGCCTTATCGAGTTGATTCACATGATACGGGAAGTAGGGATCCGCGAACCCGGGGGGTTGCTTGACATAAACCAACTCATTAATAGGACCATTAAGAAATGCACTTTTCACATCCATTTGCTATAACTTAAATTTGTGATGGGAAGCATAAGCAATCAACAAATGAATGGATTCAAGGCGAGCAACGGGAGCAAAGGTTTCATCGTAGTCGATACCCTCGACTTGGGAGTAGCCTTGTGCTACCAATCTAGCCTTGTTACGAATGATGTTCCCATGAGCATCTTGCTTGTTCTTGAAAACCCACTTCATTCCAATGACGTTGTGGTTCCCCGATGGCCTTGGCACCAATCTCCACACATTGTTGAACTCGAAGTTGTTGAGTTCTTCATGCATGGCATTGAGCCAATCCGAATCTTCGAGCGCCTCATAGACCTTTTGGGGTTCAATACAAGAGACAAACGCGTGATGTTCACAATAGTTTGCTAATTGTCTACGAGTGCTTACCCCCTTTCTTAGGCTTCCAACCACGTTCTCCATGAGATGACCTTGGGTGGTGAGCTTGGAAGCAATCTTCGCGGCACAACGCTCTAATTCCTCCTTGGATGTGGAGGGAGGAGATTAACTTGATTATCTTGAGCTCGCTCTAGATCTTGAGCTTGCTCTTGATCTTGAACTTGCTCGAGGGGGAGAACTTGACCTTGGGCATCATTTGGTGGTTCACCACCATCTTGAGGTTGATCATGCCCTTGGTCTTGTTCACGAGGTTGAGGTCTTTCACTTTATTCTTCGAAAGCGTGTGGGTCTTGGGTTGGTGATGGCTCCACTTGAGTGGAGCATTGTCCTTCTCCTTCGGCCACAAGGGGTTCCTCAATGGGTAGGATATGACCCACACCCATTCTTCTTATGGCTTGGGGAGGAATTTCATCACCTACATCACAAGTACCACTTTGCTCCACTTGGGAGCCGTTATTTTCGTCAAACTCCATGTTACACGTCTCCTCAATGAGTCCAGTGGACTTGTTGAGGACACAGTAAGCATGAGAGTTTGTATCATAACCAACAAATATGCCGTCATAAGCTCTAGCCTCAAATTTAGACAAACGAACATCTTTCTTGAGAATGAAACACTTACACCCGAACACCCGGAAGTACTTGAGGTTGGGCTTGTTACCGGTAAGTATTTCATAAGGAGTCTTGTTCAAGCCTTTGCGGAGATAGAGCCGATTGGATGCATGACATGCCATGTTGATGGCTTCAGCCCAAAAGTTGTATGGAGACTTGAACACCGCCATCATGGTCCTTGCCGCATCCATCAACGTTCGGTTCTTCCTCTCCGCGACACCATTTTGTTGAGGGGTATAGGGTGCAGCATATTGATGCATGATCCCCTCATCACTAAAAACTCATCCAAGGTGTAGTTCTTGAACTCGGTGCCATTGTCACTTCTTATTGTCAAGATCTTTGCATCATGTTGATGTTGAGCTTCATTTGCAAAGTTGATGATGGTTTGTTGAGTTTCACTCTTCCTCTTGAAGAAATATACCCAAGTATATCTTGAATAATCATCCACAATCACCAAGCAATACTTTCTACCCCCAAGACTATCAAAGGATGGAGGCCCAAAGAGGTCCATGTGAAGGAGCTCCAAGGGTCTCTTCGAGTATATGATAGTCGTGGGAGGGTGAGCCTTATCATGAAGTTTTCCTTCGATACACGCACTGCAAGCACGATCTTTGGCAAAACTAACATTTGTTAGTCCACGGACATGGTCCCCCTTGAGAAGACTTTGCAAAGATCTCATATTGACGTGGGCTAAATGGCGATGCCAAAGCCATCCCACATCAACTTTAGCCATTAGGCATGTCGCGGTCTTAGTGGGTCGCTCCGAAAAGTTAATCACATAGAGACCATTCTCGACATGCCCAACAAAGGCTACTTTAAGAGTCTTGCTCCACAAGAGGGCCATGATATCAATATCAAAGAAAGTGGCAAAGCCCATGAGTGCAAGTTGACAAACGGAAAGTAAATTGTATGCAAGGGACTCAACAAGCATGACTTTCTCGATCGTTAGATCATGAGAAATGACAACCTTGCCAAGACCCAATACCTTAGAAGATGATGCATCACCCCACTCGACATTGGGTGGGCATAGATGGGATCTTTTGCACGTCCACCACCAAGTCCTTGCTCCCGGTCATATGATTTGTTGCTCCACTATCGAGCAACCAAAATCCCCCACCGGAAGCAAACACCTACACGAGATCCATGCTTGGTTTTAGGTACCCATTTAGTAATGGGTCCTTTGATGTTAGTAACAAGGGTCTTAGGAACCCAAATAGACCATTCAATGTACTCATAGGGAGAACCAACCAATTTAGCATAAACATGCCCATCACTAGCACGGCACAACACATAAGAAGGGTTAAAGTCGCCGGCTTTGTTGGAGGAGGTGGTTTTGCCCTTTTTGACATCACCACCCTTCACATTGTTCTTCTTCTCCTTAGGAGCGCCCTCTCCCTCTTTCACAAAGGTTTGTTTGAGAGGAGGAGGTCGGTTGGTCTTGTTGTTCTTCTTCTTGTTCTTGGACTTGGGTGCGAACCCAACTCCCTCGTTGGCCACAACTTCCTTTTGATTGCTCAAAAGGTCGTTGAGGTTCTTCTCACCTTGAATGCATGTCACAAGGCCTTTCTCAAGTTGATCCTTCAACTTGGCATTTGTAACGCCCGGATAATTATGCTACAGTAAAACTCTACTAATGATGCCATGTCACCTCCATTACTGTTGCTAATCTTTCATTAGTTCAAAACCGATTCAAAAGTCAATTCAAAATTTGGCAAACAACAAAAGTTTTCAAACCTTGAAACAAAAATGTTCGGTGGGTGCCAAATATTGCACTGGTAATTATTGTGGAGTAAACACAATTTTAGAAAAGGTCTAAATACTTAGACTGAATTAAAACAGAAAAGAAAAATAAAGAAAAGAAATAAAACATAGCAAAAAAAGGAAAGAGAAAAGAACCTCCCCACACACACACAAACCCCCCTGGGCCAACTGGCCCAGCTAGCCAGCCGGCCAGCCCAACCGGCCCATCCGGGCCAGCCCACTACCCCGTCCCCCCTTCCCTGTTCCCCCGACCAGGGTCGAAACAGGGGCATGTCCCCGCCCAACCACCTCGCCGGCAGTGACGCCGGAAGGGGATAAGGCCGCCACGCCCCCACCTCCTCGATCCCCTCTCCCACTCGCCCCACTCTCCCTCTCGGTCCCTGCGCCTCCCTCTCCCCTCAGATCCACCTCGCTGCCTCTCCTTCCCCTTTGCATCCGAGCGCCACCGCAGCCATGGCTCCGGCCTAGCCACGGCCACCGCACCCACCTCACCGCCCCACTGTGTCTCCAAGGGCCGATGTCGCCCGCTGCTTCAACTGGTGCAATCCGTTGGAGATCGGAGCCACCGCAACACCCACGACGCCGCCGTCTTCCTCCTCTGCTCCGACGAGCTTCACCGCCGCTCTTCACCAACTTCGGCGACGCCCCTGCTGCTACTAAACTCCCAAGGGCCACCGTGTGTGCCGCTCGGTGAGCCCCCGATGCCTCCTCTCTCTCACGCGCGCCCTAGCTAGCTGTCTCCGTAGCACCCAAACTCAGCACCGCGGAGCTCGTCGCCGACGAGTCTCCGGTGACCAAATGGTCACGGGCCAGTGCTGGTTGCACTCGCCACCCCCCGTAGACCCTTCCCAACCTCTCCGTTTGTTCGCTAGCTCGTCCTAGCTCCGATCTGCTCGAGCTCCCGTATGCGTCGCCGCCCGCACTCGTCGCCGGTAGCCGTCCGGTGACCCTTTGGTCCCGGGCTCGTGCCGTTGTGCTCGCGCACGCACGTAGGCCTCGCCCTGCTCTCCGGTTTGCCCAAAACAGCCCCGTATCATCGTTGTTGTCGCTCGCCCGGAGCACCTCGCCGTCGGCGAGCTTGAAGCGCTCGCCTCCGCCCGTTCCAACCCTTCTGGCCACCATTGCTCGACGCGCGATGCCGAGCCGCGTTGAACGCGCCCGGCCACAGCCGAGCAGACCCCCTGTGCGCGAAATACGTGCCCTCCCAAGCCGCGCCGCCGCGTTTGGCTTGCCGGAGTCAGCTCCGGCTCGTCTCCAGCCGGTGTCCGACGTGGCGTACAAGTGGCACCGCCTGAGCCACTGGCTGGTGGGTCCAGGGCCCCCTTTGACTAGTTGACCATGGTCAACTTGCTAACTGGGCTGGTCCCAGCAGCTGACCAGTGGCCCCCGCCCTATAAGATAATTAAATTAGTTAAATTAATTAATCTAGGCTAATTAGTCACTGACTAATGGGGCCCACACTTAGTTAATCATTATTAGTTTAAAACAAATCCTATTCCAACTCTGACTCAATGACAGGTGGGTCCTACTAGACCCACAAGTCAGTTTTGACTCTAGTCAGCCGCACTGTTGCCTGCTGACATCACACATACGTCATGCTAACGTCATCCCGTACTATTCTAGATAATGTTGATTTAAATTAATTAAATAAATTCCAGAAAATGACTAAACTTTAGAAAATCATAGAAAATAAACCGTAGCTCGGATGAAAATACTTTCTACATGAAAGTTGCTCAGAACGACGAGACGAATCCGAATACGCAGCCCGTTCGTCCTCCACACATCCCTAGCATAGCAAACACACAACTTTCCCCCTCCGGTTCATCTGTCAGAAAACACGAAACACCGGGAATACTTTCCCGGATGTTTCCCCCCTTTGTCAGTATCACCTACTACCGTGATTGGGCACACCTAACACCGCTCATTGTCATGTCATGCATCGTCATGCTTATGTTGCATTGTATTTACTGTTTCTTCCCCCTCTTCTCTCCGGTAGACTACGAGACCAACACTGCTGCTGCCCAGTTCGACTACGGAGTTGATGACCCCTCCTTCTTGCCAGAGCAACCAGGCAAGCCCCCCCCCCCTTGATCACCAGATATTGCCTATTCTTCTCTCTGATGCTTGCATTAGAGTAGTGGAGCATGATACTATTCGGTTACTCCTATTCTGATGCATAGCCTGTAATTGTTGCTACAGTCATTGATACCTTACCCGCAATCCTAAATTCTTAGTATAGGATGCTAGTTTATCATCATTGGCCCTACATTCTTATCGGTCTGCCTTGCTATACTATCGGGCCGTGATCACTCGGGAGGTGATCACGGGTATATACTATACATATATACATACTATACAGGTGGTGACTAAAGTCGGGTCGGCTCGTTGAGTACCCGCGAGTGGTTCACGGATTAGGGGCTGAAAGGACATTTGTCCCGACGGCCCTCTGTGTGGATCTTTGTGGCGGAGCGACAGGGCAGGTTGAGACCACCTAGGCGAGAGGTGGGCCTGGCCCTGGTCGGTGTTCGCGGTTACTTCATAATAACACACTTAACGAGATCTTGGTATTTGATCTGAGTCTGGCCACTGGCCTATACGCACTAACCAACTACGCGGGAACAGTTATGGGCACTCGACGTCGTGGTATCAGCCGAAGCCTTCGTGATGTCAGCGACTGAGCGGCGCGCGCCGGATTGGACTGGAATGCCTACTCTTGTATTAGGGAGGCCAGGTCTGCTTCCGGCCGCGTTCGCAACATGCAGGTGTGCAAAGGGCGATGGGCCCAGACCCCTGCGCCATAGGATTTAGATCGGCGTGCTGACCTCTCTGTTGTGCCTAGGTGGGGCTGCGACGTGTTGATCTTCCGAGGCCGGGCATGACCCAAGAAAGTGTGTCCGGCCAAATGGGATCGAGTGTGTTGGGTTATGTGGTGCACCCTTGCAGGGAAGTTGATCTATTCAAATAGCCATGTCCCTCGGTAAAAGGACGACCCAGAGTTGTACCTTGACCTTATGACAACTAGAACCAGATAATTAATAAAACACACCCAGACAAGTTCCACAGACAACCCGGTGATCGCTTTTCCACAGGGCGGCGAGGGGAGGATCGCAGGGTAGGATTATGCTATGCGATGCTACTTGGAGGACTTCAATCTACTCTCTTCTACATGCTGCAAGACGGAGGCTGCCAGAAGCGTAGTCTTCGATAGGACTAGCTATCCCCCTCATATTCTGGCATTCTGCAGTTCAGTCCACTGATATTGCCTCCTTACACATATACCCATGCATATGTAGTGTAGCTCCTTGCTTGCGGGTACTTTGGATGAGTACTCACGGTTGCCTTGCTCCCTCTTTTACCCCTCTTTCCTTTTCTTCTTGGATGCCGCAACCAGACGTTGGAGCCCAGGATCCAGACGCCACCTTCAACGACGACTCCTACTACACTGGAGGTGCCTACTACTACGTGCAGGCCGCTGACGATGACCAGGAGTAGTTAGGAGGATCCCAGGCAGGAGGCCTGCGCCTCTTTCAATCTGTATCCCAGTTTGTGCTAGCCATCTTATGGCAACTTGTTTAACTTATGTCTGTACTTAGATATTGTTGCTTCCGCTGACTCGTTTATGTTGAGCACTTGTATTCGAGCCCTCGAGGATCTTGGCTTGTAATATGATGCTTGTATGACTTATTTTACTTTTAGAGTTGTGTTGTGATATCTTCCCGTGAGTCCCTGATCTTGATCGTAGACGTTTGCGTGCATGATTAGTGTACGATTGAATCGGGGGCGTCACAAGTTGGTATCAAAGCTGACTGCCTGTAGGAATCCCCCTTCCATACTCCTTGGCCAAAGTCGAGTCTAGTCACTTCAAAACTTTTACTAACATGGTTGTGTGCCTTACGGGCCCACGTCGCCATTGGTTGGTATTAGGATCTTTTACTTCTCGACATTTACTCTGGGGCTCTGAACTCTCTCCTACTTGGGTTAAACGAATTTACTAACTCTAACATTAGGGTCCTGTTACCACGTTCACCCCAAAGTTGGATAAGCCATAGTTATTCTATAGGATAGTATTTTGACTAGTACCCACATTGTCATTTGACTCCATTGAAACATCTTTGTTTTCAGATGGAACCCACAAGGCAGGTCATGTGCCACACGGCGGCCATTGGTGCCTCAGGATCACCTGCTATGCTAGCTGAGATGATGACCTATCCGGGTTATCGCTGGCACCCTGAGTACACCGTCTACGAGGAGTACCATGACTTTAACCAGGAGCAGTACCGTGCCATCGTCCACCTCTACTCTCGGGAGTATGACTCCACTACCGTGCTGCACACCGCTCATGGTGTTGGAGTGACCATCGAGATGGCAGTTCATGATGTTGCCTATGCTGCTCTGACATGTCTTCATGGAGAGTATCGGGCGTTGGACACTTCCCCTTTCAGGCACATTGCTATCGCATCCGACGTTGGTCCGGAGGGATACTACACTACTGCCTACTCCACCGTCACCCGAGATCCCTTCCACCATCAGAGCCTGGTTCTGCATGCTGATGGGCTGGACCGAGCTAACCAAGCTCTTCGCCACGAGTTGTACACCACTCATCAGCACCTTTATAGGGCTCTGACGCTATTGCACCCATTTGTTCTATCTAGACAGCTGTCGCGTTCTGCGATCTACCCAGCTAGGACCGTGATGCCCCATGGTGTCGGTTGGCCAGAGGTGGGAGGCTACTCTCCTGTACTTGGTCCTCTTCTTCCACCTGAGCGTCGGGTTCTACACCAGAGTATCCGCGACCCCCAGGACGCTGACATGGACTATCCGTTGTCTCACTACTAGTTGTCAGGCTACGACTACCTCCACAATACCTCCTGGGACTGATGTAGTCTTGCTCATTAGTATTAGATGCATTCGCCGCGAGCATGCGTGCCGCCTATGATGACTTAGTCTATGTACTGAACTCTATGTCCGACCCCTTTTGTAAGTTATGTCAACTACTATGTAGTATCTGTCGTGCTCCTTTCATTATGCATGTTTCATCATGAATGATTCTTGTCTATGCAAATTTCTCAATGCTGAACTACCCCTGCTATATATTAGCAGGATGGTTAGACCAGGTGGTTGTGGTCGTGGCGGCAACACCCCACCACTGCCTGAGTACATGGCTGGTATGGCCCAACAGCTCGAGATGAATCACCAGTTCATGGAGAATATGATGTCATAGTTCCCTCGCCCCAATATGAACCAGCAGCCAGCCCAAGTGACTCTGCAGGATTTCATGCGACTCAACCCAACCATGTACCGTAGCTCAACTCAGCCGCTGGATGTTGATGACTAGCTCCGTGACATCACCCATGAGCTGGAGTCTGCTGATGTAGCCCCTGCCCGCTATGTCAGCTTTGCTTCCTTCTTCCTGAAGGGACCTGCTGCTCAATGGTGGGACAGCCATAGGCGTACTCTGCCAGTGGGAACAATCATCACCTGGCCATACTTTCAAGCTGCCTTCTGTGCCCGCTTCATTCCTCAGGGGATCATGGACAGGAAGAAGCGTGAGTTCCGCAAACTCACCCAGGGCAACAAAACTGTGGAAGCTTATCAGCGGGAGTTTCTGGACTTGTCCCGCTATGCTGAAGAAGACATTGCAACCGATGCACGCAGACAGGAGAAGTTCCGTGACGGCCTTCAAGCTAACATCAAGCTCACACTTCTAGTGCATGACTTTGCTGATTTTGCCACCTTGGTGAACAAGGCCATCAATGTCGAGATTGGTCTGCAGGAACACCAGAGCTCTCACAGGCGCAACTGTGACACGGGCTCATCTTCGGGCCCGCCCTCGCAGAAGCATAAGATATGGATCCCGAACAACATGTACCGTCCAAATGCACCTGCCCCAAGGCAGACCTATGCTACACCTCGTCTGCCTCCTCCACCATCTAGGCAGCCAAGGCTTCCAGCTCCACCACCCCAAGCTCATGTTCCCACTCCCAATGATGGTATGTGCTTCAGGTGTGGTCAACCAGGACACCGTGCTAAGGAATGCAACCAGAACCAGAAGCAGAATCAACTGGCCCTTCCAGCAACTGGCCGTGGAAGCAACCAGCCCCGCAACAACAATGTCAAGTCTTATGGTCGTATTCATGCCAACCATGTTGATCTGAATGAAGCTCAAGACCAACCTGCTACTGTGATGGGTACACTCCTCGTAAATTCGGTACCAGCATCCGTTTTATTTGATACAGGAGCATCACATTCGTTCATATCAGCTGAGTTTGCATTCATGCATGGCATTAAATACGAGGAGATGAACACTCCGCTAGTGGTACACACCCCTGCGGGCCAATGTCAAACCTCTATGGTTAGTCACAATGTTCCCGTTGAAATAGAAGGACTAGAATTCCTTGTCTCTCCCATCGTGCTGAAGTCCTGTAGCATTGATCTCATTCTGGGAATGGATTGGTTGAAAGCGCATACTACTTCTATAGTTTGTGCCACTAAGACCGTCCATCTGCTACACCCTTCCGATGAGATAATAAGCTGCAATGCTCATCTGGTTCAGAATGCCGAGGCAAGGCTTTATGACTTGAACGCATTGAATGCTGCACCCCTCGAGGGCATTGAAAACATTCCTGTCATTCGCGAATTCCAAGACATCTTTCCTGAAGAACTTCTAGGGATTCCCCCTGCTAGAGCTGTCGAATTTATCATTGACTTAAAACCAGGCACCACTCCTATAGCCAAACGACCTTACAAGATGCCGCCGCATGAACTCATTGAGCTTAAGGAGGAAATCAACAAATCTCTTCGCGAAGGTTTCATTCGCCCAAGTTGCTCTCCTTGGGGAGCACCTTCTCTCTTTGCAAAGAAGAAGGATGGGACAAACCGATTGGTCCAAGACTACCGTCCTATTAACCAAGCTACCATTCAGAATAAATATCCTCTTCCTCGGATCAATGATCTGTATGACCAACTGGCTGGTTCATCAGTGTTCTCTAAACTTGACTTGAGGTTGGGTTACCACCAGATCTGTGTTCGCGAAGAGGATATCCCGAAGACCACATTTGTGACTCGCTATGGATCATACGAGTACACCGTCATGTCTTTTGGATTAACCAATGCTCCAGCCACCTTCTCTCGTCTGATGAACTATATCTTTATGGAATACCTCGACAAGTTTGTCGTGGTTTATCTGGATGATATCCTAGTACTTTCCAAGAATGAAGAAGAACATGTTGAACATCTTTGTCTTGTTTTGGAAAAGCTTAGAGAGCATCAACTCTATGCCAAGTTTTCCAAGTGTGAATTCTGGCTTCCCGAAGTAACCTATCTTGGGCATGTCATCTTCAAGGATGGTATTGCCGTCAACCCTGAGCGAGTTCAGGCTATTCTCGATTGGACTCCTCCAAAGAATGTCAAGCAAGTCAGAAGTTTTCTCGGACTCGCCAGCTATTGTCGTCGATTCATCGAGAACTTCTCCAAGATCGCTAGACCTCCGACTAACTTGCTTCATAAGGGCATCAAGTTTGAGTGGACAAAAAAGTGTCAGGAAAGTTTCCAGGCACTCAAAGACAAGTTAACTTCTTCCCCAGTGCTTGCTCCTCCAGATACTAAGGACTTCCTCATTTATTGTGATGCTTCACGTCAAGGCCTAGGCGCTGTCCTAATGCAAGAGCGCAAAGTGATTGCATATGCCTCTCGTCAATTGCGCCCTCACGAGGAGAACTGTCCAGTTCACGACCTCGAGCTTGCTGTTGTAATCCATGCACTAAAACAGTGGCGACATTACCTTATCGGTAATTGTTGCAAGATCTTCACCGACCACCAAAGTCTGAAGTATCTGTTTACTCAACCAGATCTGAACCTCCGTCGGCAGAGATGGATGGAGATTGTTGCAGATTTTAACTTGGGTATTTCGTATACCCCAGGCAAGGCTAATATAATGGCTGATGCCTTGAGCCGCAAGTCTTACTGCAACCACCTCCAGGTTCACAAAGTTTAGCCCTCGCTTGTTGAAGAATTCAGAAAGCTAAACCTCCATATTGTTCCTCCTAGTGCACTCGCTCCCCCTCCTCCGGAGTGCCGCAAGATGAACCTCCACGTTGTTTCCCGGGGTTCTCTCAATACCATAGTTGCTAGACCAGATCTTGTGGACACCATCAAATGGATACAGAAATGTGACGATGAAGTCGAGAGGATTAAATGTTATCTTGCAGGAGGAAAGCCCTCATTCTTCACTATTGATGATGCAGGAACTTTATTCTTCAAAGGTCGCCTAGTGGTTCCGAGTAAGAGGGAAGACTTAAATCTGACTCCAAGGGTTATGAAAGAAGCTCATGATACACCTTTGTCTATTCATCCCAGTAGCACCATGATGTACCAAGACATTCGCCAGAGATTCTGGTGGTCTAATATGAAGCAAGACATTGCTCGTTATGTTGCTGAGTGTGACATTTGTCGTCGTATCAAAGCAGAGCATCAAAGGCCTGCTGGAACTCCGCAACCTATCTCTATTCCTGAATGGAAATGGGACCATGTTGAAATGGACTTCGTCACTGTATTTCCCAAATCGCAGAAAGGTAATGATGCTATTCTTGTCGTCATTGACCGGCTTTCCAAAGCTGCACATTTTTTGGCTGTCAAAGAAACTATCACTGCTAGTTAGCTGGCAACCCTCTACATGTCCAGAATTGTCTTGCTTCACGGTATTCCATTGGTAATCAGTTTAGACCGAGGCAGTTTATTCACTTCAAGATTCTAGGCAAGTTTCCAAGAAGCTATGGGGACTCATCTATCTTTCAGCACTGCCTTTCATCCTCAGTCGCAAGGGCAAGTTGAACGTGTCAACCAAGTTCTCGAAGACATGCTTCGAGCTTGTGTTATTTCCTTCGGCAAGAAATGGGAGGAATCTCTCCCGTATGCTGAGTTCTCTTATAATAATAGCTATCAAGCTAGTCTGAAGATGGCCCCCTTTAAAGTGTTATATGGACGAAAGTGTCGAACCCCTCTGAACTAGTCAAAAACTCGGGAACGTCCACTCTTCGGTCCGGATATTATCCAACATGCCGAAGAACAAGTCCGCATTATTCGCGAGAGTCTCAAGACTGCTCAGTCGCGTCAGAAGAGTCAGTATGACCGTCATCATAAGGACATGGTCTATCAACCTGGCGAAAAGGCTTATCTTCGAGTCACACCAATGAAGGGTGCTCACCGCTTCGGGATCAAGGGCAAGCTAGATCCTCGCTATATTGGTCCTTTCACTATTCTAGAAAGGCGAGGAAAAGTGGCATACCAACTGGAGCTTCCGCCGAACCTTTCTCAGGTACATGATGTGTTCCACGTGTCACAACTCCGCCGCTGCTTCAAGGACCCAATCCGAGGAGTGGATCATGAAGTGCTCGAGTTGCAACAGGACCTCCCTTATAAAGAGCATCCGGTCTGCATTCTCGACCAAGCTGAACGCCGCACACGTCAGAAGGCGATCAAGTTCCTCAAATTTCAGTGGTCGCACCATTCTGAAGATGAAGCCACTTGGGAACATGAGGATCGTTTGCACGAAGAATACCCCGCACTGTTTCCTTCTACCTCCTAAATCTTGGGACGAGATTTCTTGTAGTAGATGAGATTTGTAACGCCCGGATAATTATGCTATAGTAAAAATCTACTAATGATACCATGTCACCTCCATTACTGTTGCTAATCTTTCGTTAGTTCAAAACCGATTCAAAAGTTAATTTAAAATTTGGCAAACAACAAAAGTTTTCAAACCGTGAAACAAAAATGTTCGGTGGGTGCCAAATATTGCACTGGTAATTATTGTGGAGTAAACACAATTTTAGAAAAGGTCTAAATACTTAGACTGAATTAAAACAAAAAAGAAAAATAAAGAAAAGAAATAAAACATAACAAAAAAAGGAAAGAGAAAAGAAACCCCCCCCAAACCCCCCTGGGCCAAGTGGCCCAGCTAGCCAGCCGGCCAACCCAACCGGCCCATTCGGGCCAGCCCACTCCCCCGTCCCCCCTTCCCTGTTCCCCCGACTAGGGTCGGAAAAGGGGCATGTCCCCGCCCAACCACCTCGCCGGCAGCAACGCCGGGAGGGGATAAGGCCGCCACGCCCCCGCCTCCGCGATCCCCTCTCCCACTCGCCCCCGCTCTCCCTCTCGGTCTCTGCACCTCCCTCTCCCCTCAGATCCACCTCGCTGCCTCTCCTTCCCCTTCGTATCCGAGCGCCACCGCCTCCATGGCTCCAGCCTAGCCACGGCCACCGCACCCACCTCGTCGCCCCACTGTGTCTCCAAGGGCCACCGCCGTCTGCTGCTTCAACTGGTGCAACCCGTTGGAGACCGGAGCCACCGCAACACCCACGATGCCGCCATCTTCCTCCTCTGCTCCGACGAGCTTCGCCGCCGCTCTTCACCAACTCCGGCGACGCCCCTGCTGCTACTAAACCCCCAAGGGCCATCGTGTGTGCCGCTCGGTGAGCCCCCGCTACCTCCTCTCTCTCGCGCGTGCCCTAGCTAGCTGTCACCGTAGCACCCGAACTTAGTGCCGCGGAGCTCGTCGCCGACGAGTCTCCGGTGACCAAATGGTCACGGGCTAGTGCTGGTTGCACTTGCCGCCCCCCATAGACCCTTCCCAGCCTCTCCGTTTGTTTGCTAGCTCACCGTAGCTCCGATCTGCTCGAGCTCCCGTACACGTCGCCGCCCGCGCTCATCGCCGGCAGCCGTCCGGTGACCCTTTGGTCCCAGGCTCGTGCTGTTATGCTCGCGGACGCACGTAGGCCTCGCCCTGCTCTCCAGTTTGCCCGAAACAGCCCCGTATCATCGTTATTGTCGCTCGCCCGGAGCACCTCGCCGCCGGCGAGCTCAAAGTGCTCGGCTCCGTCCGTTCCAACCCTCTGGCCACCACCGCTCGACGCGCAATGCCGAGTCGCATTGAACGCGCCCGGCCACAGCCCAACAAACCCCCTGTGCGCGAAATCCGCGCCCTCCCAAGCCACGCCGCCGCGTTTGGCTCGCCGGAGTCAGCTCCGGCGCGTCTCCGGCCGATGTCCGACATGGCGTCCATGTCGCACCGCCTGACCCACTAGCTGGTGGGCCCAGGGCCCCCTTTGACTAGTTGACCATGGTCAACTTGTTGACTGAGCTGGTCCCAGCAGCTGACCAGTGGCCCCCTCCCTATAAGCTAATTAAATTAGTTAAATTAATTAATCTAGGCTAATTAGTCACTGACTAATGGGGCCCACACTTAGTTAATCATTATTAGTTTAAAACAAATCCTATTCCAACTCTGACTCAATGACAGGTGGGTCCCACTGGACCCACAAGTCAGTTTTGACTCTAGTCAACCGCACTGTTGACAGGTGACATCACACATACGTCATGCTGACGTCATCCCATACTATTATGGATAATGTTGATTTAAATTATTTAAATAAATTCTAGAAAATGATTAAAACTTTAGAAAACCATAGAAAATAAACCGTAGCTCGGATGAAAATACTTTCTACAAGAAAGTTGCTCAGAACAACGAGACGAATCCGGATACGCAGCCTGTTCGTCCGCCACACATCCCTAGCATAGCAAACACGTAACTTTCCCCCTCCAGTTCATCTGTCCAAAAACGCGAAACACCGGGAATACTTTCCCGGATGTTTCCCCCTTCATCGGTATCACCTACTACCGCGATTGGGCACACCTAACACCGCTCATTGTCATATCATGCATCGTCATGTTTATGTTTGCATTGTATTTACTGTTTCTCCCCCCTCTTCTCTCCGGTAGACTACGAGACCAACGCTGCTACTGCCCAGTTCAACTACGGAGTTGACAAACCCTCCTTCTTGCTAGAGCAACCAAGCAAGCCCCCCCCTCCCCCGCCCTTGATCACCAGATATTGCCTATTCTTCTATCCACTACTTGCATTCGAGTAATGTAGCATGATACTATTCGGTTACTCCTATTCTGATGCATAGCCTGTCATTGTTGCTACAGTCATTGATACCTTACCCGCAATCCTAAATGCTTAGTATAGGATGCTACTTTATCATCATTGGCCCTACATTCTTGTCGGTCTGCCTTGCTATACTATCGGCCGTGATCACTCGGGAGGTGATCACGGGTATATACTATACATATATACATACTATACAGGTGGTGACTAAAGTCGGGTCGGCTCATTGAGTACCCGCGAGTGGTTCACGGATTGGGGGCTGAAAGGACATTTGTCCCGACGGCCCTTTGTGTGGATCTTTGTGGCGGAGCAACAGGGCAGGTTGAGACCACCTAGGCGAGAGGTGGGCCTGGCCCTGGTCGGTGTTCGCGGTTACTTCATAATAACACGCTTAATAAGATCTTGGTATTTGATCTGAGTCTAGCCACTGGCCTATACGCACTAACCAACTACGTGGGAACAGTTATGGGCACTTGACGTCGTGGTATCAGCCGAAGCCTTCGTGACGTTAGCGATTGAGCGGCGCGCGCCGGATTGGACTGGAACGCCTGCTCTTGTATTAGGGAGGCTAGGTCTGCTTCCGGCCGCGTTCGCAATGTGTAGGTGTGCAAAGGTTAATGGGCCCAGACCCCTGCGCCATAGGATTTAGACCAGCGTGCTGACCTCTGTGTTGTGCCTAGGTGGGGCTGCAACGTGTTGATCTTCTGAGGCCGGGCATGACCCAGGAAAGTGTGTCCGGCCAAATGGGATTGAGCGTGTTGGGTTATGTGGTGCACCCCTACAGGGAAGTTGATCTATTCAAATAGTCGTGTCCCTCGGTAAAAGGACGACCCGGAGTTGTACCTTGACCTTATGACAACTAGAACCGGATACTTAATAAAACACACCCAAACAAGTTCCACAGACAACCCGGTGATCGCTTTTCCATAGGGCAACGAGGGGAGGATCGCCGGGTAGGATTATGATATGCGATGCTACTTGGAGGACTTCAATCTACTCTCTTCTACATTCTGCAAGACGGAGGCTTCCAGAAGCGTAGTCTTCGATAGGACTAGCTATCCCCTTCATATTCTGGCATTCTGCAGTTCAGTCCACTGATATTGCCTCCTTACACATATACCCATGCATATGTAGTGTAGCTCCTTGCTTGCGAGTACTTTGGATGAGTACTCACGGTTGTTTTGCTCCCTCTTTTCCCCCTCTTTCCTTTTCTTCTTGGATGCCGCAACCAGAGGTTGGAGCCCAGGATCCAGACGCCACCTTCGATGATGACTCCTACTGCACTGGAGGTGCCTACTACTATGTGCAGGCCGTTGACGACGACCAGGAGTAGTTAGGAGGACCCCAGGCAGGAGGCATGCGCCTCTTTAGATCTGTATCCCAGTTTGTGCTAGCCATCTTATGGCAACTTGTTTAACTTATGTCTGTACTCAGATATTGTTGCTTCCGCTGACTCGCTTATGTCGAGTACTTGTATTCGAGCCCTCGAGGCCCCTGGCTTGTAATATGATGCTTGTATGACTTATTTTACTTTTAGAGTTGTGTTGTGATATCTTCCCGTGAGTCCATGATCTTGATCGTACACGTTTGCGTGCATGATTAGTGTACAATTGAATCGGGGGTGTCACAGCATTCACCTCCACAGGGTGCACATGCTCACAACACGGGTTAGTGGCATATGCATTATCAATTAATACCATATGAGGAAAGGTGGCCTTTTCTTTGGTTAGCTTAACTTGGAGTTGAGCATGAGACTCCTTGGGGCTAGCATGAGCACCCTTCAAGACCTTGTGGGCCTTGTCAAGTAAATCAAACTCCTCCTTGAGTCTAGCATGATCAACACCAAGTTTAGCCTTCTCGGAAGTTAGCACACGAGACACAACAAGAGCATGATCAAGATCTTTCTTTAACTTAGCATGGTCATCATTGTGTGACTCCTCAAGAGCCAAACAATGCCCACCCTCTTCCTCAAGAGCATTAGAGAGATCCGATATCTCATTGACATAGTCACGACTATGACCTTCCATCTTAGAGATGGTTTCATCGTGAGCCTCGATCATGTCATTGGCTTCACCAAGTTGTTCCAAGAGAGCAACAAAGTGCTTCTTGGATTTGCCCTTGAGCTTACTCATAAAAGACTCAAATTCATTTACTTCCTCATTAGACCCCTCACTTTCATCAATGCCATACGTCAAGGAGGGATTAGTAATGATGGTGGTTTCGATGTTGGGGGTTACCTTGTTGGTGGCTTTAGCCATGAGACACTTGGCGATGACGTTCTCATTGGGTGAGTCGAAGAGGGACACCCGTGGAGTTGTGGCAATGGCAACGGAGGCCATGGCCATGGCTTCATTATCTTCATCATCATCGTCATCCTCGTGGTATTCTTTCTAAACCACCAACCCTCGAGAAGGAGTCCTTTTGGTGAAGTTGTTCTTGCTGGGGAAAGACTTGGCCTTGTCCT
The DNA here is from genome assembly GCF_018294505.1 of Triticum aestivum. NCBI lineage: Eukaryota > Viridiplantae > Streptophyta > Magnoliopsida > Poales > Poaceae > Triticum > Triticum aestivum. Next base: position 684,753,765 of record NC_057798.1, on the reverse strand, counting down.
TTCGGATGAGCTTGCCACCATTGTCTTCCCGCTTCTCGTAAGGGAAATCCACAACAAAATGGGTCACATTGCCACAATTGTAACATGTTCTCACACATTGCTTGCCCTTGAGCCCACTTGAGTTGTTCTTGTTGAAGTTGGGCCTTGTGTTCTTCTTGCTCCAAAATTGCCTTGATGCAAGAGCCATGTGTTCATGATAGTCATATTTTGTATCTTCGGTATTGCTCTCCTCATCTTCCTCTTCTTCCTCTTCTTCCACAATAACCTTGGCCTTCAAGGAAATGTTGGGCTTCTTTACCTTTTGTGAGTGCAACACCGCGTTGTCGGCGGTCTTGTCCAAGATCCTCATTGCCACAAACTCATCCAACACTTCGTTTGTGGTCAAGGAGTGGAAGTCCGCTCTTTGACGGATGACGGAGGACAAGGCCTTGTGGTAAGGCATCATTGCTTTAAGAAACTTGCGCTTGATCTAATTGTCATCCGTGTCCTTGCTCCCATGATCTCGGAGTGAGACCGCAAGTTTGGTGACTCTCCGGAAGAACTCACGAGGTTCTTCATCTTCTTTCATTGCAAACTCATCGGCTTCATCTTGCACCACTTCATAGTTGGAGCGTTGAATGCTTGCACTTCCCTTATAGAGGGAAACAGTGCAATGCCACGCGTCTTTGGCCGTGGTGAAGGGTCGAAGATGAGGGAGATCTTCGGGAAGAACTGCATCTTGAATGATGAAGAGAGCATTCTCATTGAATTGATGGTCCACGGCTTCTCTAGGGGTGAAGTTGCTTTGGTCCTGTGGATGAAAACCTTCTTCAATGATTCTCCAAGGGTTAGTATTCACATGATTTAAATGCCGCTTGAAGCGATACACCCAAGAGTCAAAATCCTCATTTTTCACAATCTTAGGAGGAGGCCCGGCATGATTTAAATGAGTAGAAGGAATCGGTCCTCCATAAACTGGAGGTGCCACATGGTCAAAGATGCCGGTTGAGGGAGTCCCGGACTAGGGGGTGTCCGGATAGCCGAACTATCATCATCGGCCGGACTCCAAGACTATGAAGATACAAGATTGAAGACTTCGTCCCGTGTCCGGATGGGACTTTCCTTGCCGTGGAAGGCAAGCTTGGCGATACGGATATGTAGATCTCCTACCTTTGTAACCGACTCTGTGTAACCCTAGCCCTCTCCGGTGTCTATATAAACCGGATGGCTTTAGTCCATAGGATGAACAACAATCATACCATAGGCTAGCTTCTAGGGTTTAGCCTCCTTGATCTCGTGGTAGATCTACTCTTGTAACCCACATCATCAATATTAATCAAGCAGGACGTAGGGTTTTACCTCCATCAAGAGGGCCCGAACCTGGGTAAAAACATCGTGTCCCTCGTCTCCTGTTACCATCCGCCTAGACGCACAGTTCAGGACCCCCTACCCGAGATCCGCCGGTTTTGACACTGACATTGGTGCTTTCATTGAGAGTTCCTCTGTGTCGTCGTGATCAGGAAGGATGCCTTCTCCCATCTTTAAAGACGGCACCGTCGTCAAGAGAGCTTTGGCCGCCGGCCAAACTGTCCGGCTAGGTGGTTTTCTTATGACCGCCTGTTCGGCCACCGCTCCGACGATGACCTCTCAGGTCATCAAAAGCGATCTTCATGTCAGCCCGGAATTCGCCGAGCAGTTAGATCCAATTGAGCTCTCCTCTGTAAACGAGCTCTTGGATCGCATCGCCGCCCTGGGAGTCGCTACAGACTACGATCAGATTGGGCTTAAACCCGATCTGAGAGAGATTAACTCTCCTCAGGCCACCCACCACGTTGTCGTGGTAGAGGAACAATGCGGCAACCCTTCTTCTACGTTGAAAACCAACTATGTCCGGATTCCCGATCCCTCCAAGCCGGATTCCCGCGAAGGGACGGACGCTAATCAAATACTGAACTTAGAGTCAGGCATCGGACTAGATTCATGGGAAAGCATCCAGCAAGTCAAGCTTCCAAATCCGGAAACTTCTTGGCCTTTGAGCCTCAGATCGGGCGGGGTTCTGAACTTGATTCCACCCGCCCACCCAAACATAAGCGATCTATCTCGAATACGGCAAGAGCCCGATGAAACAGTACATCATTACTGGGCCAGATTCCTCCTGGTTATGAACAGGATAAAGGACTGCTGCGAAGAAAGCGCGATTTCAATTTTCTGCAACAATTGCATGGACAAGGGAATCATGAACGCCATAAGTCGTCGCGAAGTTACACGCTTCATCGACCTAGCGACTATCGTACAAAAATAATGTGCGGTAAAGAGTGCCAGGAACACCGAAACTAGGTTTTGGGACAGTCCGGCCTTGACCACAACCCTAGTCCGAAGTAAAAGGGTGCGCCATACTCAAGCACCTGGATTAAAAACCAAAAAGCAAAGACCCCCTAAAGGGCATGGAACCGTACTGGAGGGCTGGCTCAACGGACCCTGCAAAATCCACAGTACGGAGGGCGCCACTCCAACACACAGCCTTCGAGCATGTTGGATACTACAGCAGGTGGCCAAAAGTGGTGAAGGCTTTTTAGCCCCGGGCAAACAGCCCAGCAGTACCGGTACGGTATTAACAGTCTTCGAGACTTTCGCATCAAATAACATGCGAAAACGAACAATCCGTGGCCTCGCCGAAGTCTACCAAGTAGCAACAGCAAATCCATGGAGTGACACGGCTATCACCTTCAATGCCAGCGACGAACCTAAATTCCGAACAGCTAGAGCACCAGCCGCATTGGTCCTCAGTCCAATAGTGGACGGCTTTCGCCTTACCAAGGTACTCATGGATGGCGGCAGCGCATTAAACCTCATCTACGAGGAAACCCTTCAAAAAATGGATATTGACTGGAGCCGCATTGAGCGAAGCAGCACAACCTTCAGAGGGATAATCCCTAGTCGAGAAGTATGCTGCACAGGAAAAATCACACTAGATGTAGTGTTCGGCTCACCGGACAATTACAGGTCCGAGGAGGTCACGTTCCAAGTGGCCCCATTCGGCAGCGGATATCACGCTTTGTTAGGGCGAGAGACAAAAGGGCACAGATTCCCTCTTCAAAAACCAGTGTACTACGTATCCACTGTTCTAACTCCATGCAAGTCCCGGTACCCACATTATCAAAAGATAGCATATGCGGTGTTCATGGCATCCCGGAAGCTGCGACACTACTTTCAAGAGTGTTCCATAACGGTGGCCTCTGAAGTACCTCTCAACGATATTATAAACAATCGTGACGCAACGGGCAGGATTGCAAAATGGGCTACTGAGCTCTTACCATTTGACATAACCTATAAACCACGGCGAGCTATAAAGTCGCAGGTTCTGGCCGACTTCGTCGCCGAATGGACCGAAGCCGAACTCCCTAAAGAGTACGGCGCATACTCCAATTGGATCGTGCATTTCGACTGATCCAAAATGTTGGCTGGCTTGGGGGCTGGCATCGTCCTGACGTCCCCAACTGGAGACACAATCCAATACGTACTTCAAATAATGTACATGGACTCCAATAACGCAGCCAAATACGAGGCCCTTCTACATGGCCTCCGGATGGCAATCTCCAAGGGCATTCAACGCCTAGAGGTGCGCGGGGATTCAAACCTCGCAATATCCCAAGTAAATGGAGACTTTGATTTCAAAGATCCAAAAATGGCAGCTTACCGCAACGCCGTCCTAAAAATGTCAGCTCGGTTCAAAGGGCTCGAATTCCACCATGTAGCCCGGGATAATAACCAGGCAGCAGACGTGTTAGCATGCATCGGCGTGAAACAAGACGCCGTCCCTCCAAACATCTTCCTGGAACGGCTCTTCAAGCCATCCGTGTTATGGGAAGAGGAGTTCGGAAATAACAATCCGGAGCCAGCTGCATCACCGAACTCAGACCATTCTGACACAATCGGCGGCTCAGCCAACGAAATAACACCTTCAGCTCACGAAATAATGGCAGTAATTGCCCCGTGGACAGAACCATTCCTAGCCTACTTAATTCGGCAGGAACTTCCCGAAGACCAAAATGAGGCCCGCTGCATAGTTCGGCGATCTAAAGCCTACAAGGTCCATGAGGGAGAACTTTATAAGAAAAGCACAATCGGAGTCCTTCAAAGGTGTATCTCCGAAGAGGAGGGGCGGAATCTCCTGACTGAAATTCACGCCGGACTCGGCGGGCACCACGCTGCAGCCCGGGCACTCGTAGGCAAGGCCTTCCGTACAGGATTTTATTGGCCGACAGCCCGGGCAGATGCTCAGGACTTAGTCCAACGATGCGTCGGTTGCTAGCTCTTTGCTAATCAGAGCCACATGCCACCCACCGCCCTCAAAACTATACCCATTACCTGGACGTTCGCGGTCTGGGGGCTTGACATGGTTGGACCCCTTAAAGGGGGAACCCACAAGCACAAATACTTATTGGTCATGGTGGACAAATTCACCAAATGGATTGAGGCCAAGCCGGTTAAAACGGCAGAATCCGGACCGGTGATAGACTTCCTATCCGGGGTAGTACACCATTTTGGCGTCCCCCACAGCATCATCACTGATAACGGCACAAACTTCACTACCGACGAGGTTAAACTCTGGTGCAAAAACATGGGCATCAAGCTCGATTACGCTTCAGTCTGTCACCCCCAAACTAACGGTCAAGTCGAGCGAGCAAATGGTCTAATCATGAGCGGCATCAAACCCAGACTAGTGCGGTCCCTCAAGGAATCTAACACGCACTGGGTAGAGGAGCTCGACTCCGTACTCTGGGGGTTGCGGACCACGCCAAACCGAACTACTGGATTCACACCATTTTTCATGGTGTACGACAAAGGCAGTTCGGCCTTGTGATATAATTCATGACTCACCTCGTGTGCACATGTACGAAGAAAGAGAAGCCGAGTTGGATCGGCAGGACAGTTTGGACGCCTTAGAGGAGGAGCGGGACGTGGCAAAGGCTCGTTCCGCATTCTATCAGCAGCAGGCTCGAAGATATCAAAGCAGAGAAGTACGGGCCAAAACTTACAATGTCGGTGAACTCGTTCTACGCCTGCCGGACAAGAAAAAGGACAAACTTAAGCCCAAGTGGGAAGGTCCCTTCATCATCGACCAAGTCCTGACCGGCGGAGCATACCGTCTACGTAAAGCATCTGACAACCGACTCGAGCCGAACCCATGAAACGCAGCCCGTCTCCGAAGATTCTACGCCTAAACACCGGACTCAGAGTTCGTCTCACTCCCCCGTACACCTTTTTATATTTTTTTACTGTCTCTTGTCCCCCTCCTTCTTCCCACTTTTTTTCAATACCTTTTATAGGCTGATTTGCGCTTTGTTTGCACACACTTGATGTGCTCCTACCACTCATTATACCTGGGGGCTTCTTTACCAGAAGCTTCTTAATATGGGCTTCACGCCCAATACATGTGTCATACTTCCACATGTACCTTTTATTCACTATTATATGCATCGATATGACTTAAGTTTTGGCCAAGCTGGGTTGCCTGGCTCCTGTGCTTACCCCTACGTTCCTGATTGTTCGGCTAGGAGGTAAAGGGAGCACCTCTGCGATTGTTACTGCCGGGTCAGCCGGATATGTACCTCAGACTGGGTGAAGCCGAAAGCTAGCGTTCTTAAGAGAATATTCGGTCGGTGACTTGAAAGATGATTTATTACTTACTTATTTATAAGCCCCCAGATGCTTTTTCTGCTATTTTTGCAGTCCGGCATTGCACCTTCGGGCATGCCTCCCAGGGAAAGGAACCCTTAACGGAACTATTCTCCCTGGAAGATGTTTCTTACTAACCATGTAATATAACATAACTAGTTGGGCACTTGTCTGATAAAGCAATTATGACCCCGACGCCTTGTCTCCATGCATGCCCCGGTTCTTTTATAACCGTAGGGGTATTCGGACACACTCCGGACTGTTGGGTCCCGAGGTTGAAGCAAAATGGTCCGCAAAGACAAACGATCTACAATCCGGCTAGAAGGCATCTTACATGTCATTTCAAATTACATCGTCAAACCGACTGATTGTACTCCTCCTCAATCCCATCTAATAGGCTGTCTAATTTACAGTCCTGTTGGGAATATTTTGCGGCCAGTTCTACTTGGCCATACATCAAGCTCACAGGGATCTCCTTCCCATCAGGCCCCGCAGGTCCGACCTCAGCCATGTGGTTTGGGTCAGCCTTCGGGTAGCGCGTCTTCACCATGGCCCAGGCCTCCCTGGCGCCCTGACGGCAGGCCGATATCTTCCACAAACGGAGGCGTCGCCGTGCTCCCTGGAGCTTCTCAGCAAGCTCACCAAGGCCCTCGGGTAGGGAGACGGATGGCCATAAAGCCTGAACGACGCCACTCATCGCCTGCCGAACACGTTCGAACAATTGCACCAGCTCGAGAAGTTGGTCACCTGTTGACCCAGGTATTTCCTCCGCAGGGCGACCTGTGAGCACACCTAAAGACATATTTCTGTCAAACGACTTCCTCGCCGAATTCTTCTTTTCAAAGGAATTTGCTCAAGCACTTACTATAAATGCCGCGACGAAGTCGCTGATTCTCCTTCAAGGAGCCAGACAGCTGGGCCCGAACACCTTTCAGCTCTTCTCCTAGCTGGGTGTGGGCATCTTGGAGCTTGTTTCTCTCCTGCTGCACCTTCATAAGCACCCTCTCGCCAGCCTTTAGCTGGCGCAGTAGCTATTGCTTGTCCGGATCTAGTCCGACACCCTCTGCAATGTTATTATCAGATTCACGCCACACTTTGTTAATTAATTATCTTTTCAAAGTACGTCTTACCAGCGGGGGTCTCTGTGGCTCCCCCTGTGGCGGCCAGTGCGGCCTCAAGTTGGGCCTTGCACTCTTGGAGCTCCTGGGACAGATGGGTATTCTTCTCCGTAAGATCCTGCATAAAAATTGATCCTTAAATCGGTTATTTTAACCATTTTAAGTCTCGGGGGCTACTGGCATATATAACTATTAAAATTACTTACACGTATGTCTTTCACATAGTGCTCCGTGGCTCTGGTTAACCCATCTTGAGCGGCACGGAGGTGCGCGTTTCCCGCATCAAAGGCATTTAACGCCTCCGGGGAGAAACACGCGTCACGAAGAACTGTCCGGCGACGCCTGTGATTCATGGCGCTCTCCACCTTAGACCGGGTGGCGGATAGCCTGTCGGCATTCTCCGTCGGAGGAGCGTCTGACTCATGCCTTGTATTCGCCTCCCCTTCCGGGCCATGCGTTGGAGCATGGCTGGCGGAGGCTTGATTGGCAACCTCTCCGGACACTATCCGGCGAGCGCTCTTTCTGGAAAAGTTATGAGCATTAATATACCTCCGGGGAATCCTTCCCTTAAAAAAATAGTGGTGCTCCGTACCGTTGTGGCGACGTTTCAGTTCGCGTCGCACTCCTCTTCCGCCTGCTGGGCCGGACTGACCCTTTTTGGCCGGTCGCCGCGGGCTCGACTTCCTGCCGTAAAGGCGCTTCCTGTCGAACACCATCAGTGCACGATGGTCAGAACTAAGCATTAAAGAAGTAACGGCGCCAGGACTTCAGTCGTACTCACCGGGGAAGTCGGACACAAACCGGGGTAGTCAGCCATAATGGCGACTAAAGCATTATCTATGCTGAGCTGGTGGTACACCCCGTCGATCAGTTCCACCGCTAAGTCCGGATCCTCTTCGGAGGCCGGATCAAGGGACCTTTCTGGGTCTTCGGGTTGTGGGGCTAGGCTTTTTATGCCCTCCACATCCCGACGCAGTTCCTGTGTCAAAATCATACAATAAGATAATTGCCTTTAAAGGCACGGTTCAGATATGCATGCAACCGCTTACCCAGCTCCGAGGGTTGTTCATGGAAAATCCGTTCAGAGGATTCATGCGGAGGAAGTCCTCCTTCTCCCCCTTGTACAAGCCGGACAGGATCTTCACCAGATCGTCGGCCGAGCCAGGTCCCTTGTGGCCGTGACGGGTGGTGTCGTCGTCTCCGTTGAAGTCCCACATGGGGTGGCCCCTATATTGGAGCGGATGCACCCCACGCATAATGCATGTGGCCATGACTCCGATCATGGTTAATCCGGAATGGGCTAGTAGCCGTATCCGGCCCATCAAGTAATGGACGCTACTATCATCTTCTCGTCGAGGGCTCCATGGGCGCCAACTTAGGCGTTTCTTCAGGAGGAGCGTTGCTGAACTCCAGAAGGCCGATCCGGACTGGATCTGGCAGCGGAGCGTCCTCCATATAAAACCACTCCGAAGGCCAATCTTCGGACGCCTTCTTCGGGGTCCCGGACAGGTATTCGGTCCCGGCGATGCGCCATATTTCGGCTCTGCCCACTTGATATATCGACCCCTCGTGAGAGCGGGGTACGAGGCAGAACAGCCTCTTCCACAGCGCAAAATGGGGCTCAATGCCCAAGAACAGCTCACACAGAGCTACGGAACCCGCGATGTGCAAAATGGAGGCAGGTGTAAGGTGATGAAGCTGGAGTCCGTAGAACTCCAGGAGCCGCCGGAGAAACGGATGAATAGGAAATCCGAGTCCCCTTATTAAGTAGGAGACGAAACACACTCGCTCTCCTTTGGAGGGATTGGGGGCGATCTCCGCCTGCTTCCCACCTTTGTAGGTGGCCAGTCCGGCTCGAACCGGAACCATGAAGGCCGGGGGAAGATATCCCTCTGCTTGGAGCATCACTAACTCGCTGTGCGGGACTGAGCATCTCCTCCAATCTCCTGGCTTAGGGCTGGGAGCGCGAGAAGAGGAGCCGCGTCGACTGTCCATGTTGGAATGGGTTTGGTGTCAGATGCGCCTCGATGAGTGCTTGCGGAAGGAGGATGACGTGATTTGGATCTGGATCCTTGCCTCTCTTATAGGCAGCTTATTTGCGCAGCTAGGGGGTAAATCATAAAAATACCCTGGCTTTTCGCATTCATGCGACGCGTGGAAGAAGACCATTATTGGACACGGAAGCCAAGGAGCGCAGCATTTATGAAGCAACCGGACACTATCCGGCAAACACATGGAGCATGAAGAAGAACCCGCCTTGCAAACGCCGAAGACAACATACGCGCCGGATTCGTCGTTATTGAAGCCTGGTTCGGGGGCTACTGAGGGAGTCCCGGACTAGGGGGTGTCCGGATAGCCGAACTATCATCATCGGCCGGACTCCAAGACTATGAAGATACAAGATTGAAGACTTCGTCCCGTGTCCGGACGGGACTTTCCTTAGCGTGGAAGGCAAGCTTGGCGATACGGATATGTAGATCTCCTACCTTTGTAACCGACTCTGTGTAACCCTAGCCCTCTCCGGTGTCTATATAAACCGGATGGCTTTAGTCCATAGGACGAACAACAATCATACCATAGGCTAGCTTCTAGGGTTTAGCCTCCTTGATCTCGTGGTAGATCTACTCTTGTAACCCACATCATCAATATTAATCAAGCAGGACGTAGGGTTTTACCTCCATCAAGAGGGCCCGAACCTGGGTAAAAACATCATGTCCCTCGTCTCCTGTTACCATCCGCCTAGACGCACAGTTCGGGACCCCCTACCCGAGATCCGCCGGTTTTGACACCGACACCGGTGCCATTTCCACCACTAGTAGAAGGTTCCTTTTCACTAGTAGCTTCCCCCTTGTTGGAGTTAGCATCCGTCACCTTGTCTGTGGGATCACCCACTTTCAACGACGAGGTAGATAGTTTAAGTCCTTCTAAGAATTTATTAAACAAGATTTCAACCTTGGTTGTCATGGAGGTTTTCAATGTGTCCAAGGCCACATTGAATTCCTCATGGGACACCGAGGTTTGCCCATCACCCATAGACGAGATCAGATTCACACCGGAGTGCTCCTCCACACCGTCTACGGTGTCAACCATACTCTTCGGACGACAAGAGACGAGGCTCTGATACCAATTGAAAGGATCGATATAGTTGACTAGAGGGGGTGAATAGGCAACTAACAATTTTTAGCTTTTCTTTACCAAATTAAACTTTGCATCAAAGTAGGTTGTCTAAATATGCAACTAGGTGAGCAATTAACCTATATGATGCAACAACAACAAGTACACAAGCAAGCAAGGGATACAACACAAATAAGCTTGCACAAGTAAAGGCACGAGATAACCAAGAGTGGAGCCGATGGAGACGAGGATGTGTTACCGAAGTTCCTTCCTTTTGAGGGGAAGTACGTCTCCGTTAGAGCGGTGTGGAGGCACAATGCTCCCCAAGAAGCCACTAGGGCCACTGTATTCTCCTCACGCCCTCACACAATGCGAGATGCCGTGATTCCACTATTGGTGCCCTTGAAGGCAGCGACCGGACCTTTACAAACAAGGTTGGGGCTATCTCCACAACTTAATTGGAGGCTCCCAACGACACCACGAAGCTTCACCACAATGGACTATGGCTCCGCGGTGAACTCAACCGTCTAGGGTGCTCAAGCACCCAAGAGTAACAAGATCCGCTAGGGATTAGTGGGGGAATCAAATTTCTCTTGGTGGAAGTGTAGATCGGGGCCTTCTCAACCTATCCCGAGCAAATCAACAAGTTTGATTGGCTAGGGAGAGAGATCGGGCGAAAATGGAGCTTGGAGCAACAATGGAGCTTTTGGGGGAAGAGATGGGTGAACTTTGGGGAAGAAGACCCATTTATATAGTAGGGGGAACAATCCAACCGTTACCCCCCAAACAGCCCCGCAGAGAGCGGTACTACCGCTTGGGTGGGCGGTACTACCTCTGAGCCAGCGGTACTACCGTCCCACCTAGCGGTACTACCGCGCACAGGAGGGATGCAAGGTCCTGGACCCAGAGCGGTACTACCGCGGTGATAAGGGCAGTACTACCGCTTGGGAGCGGTACTACTGCCTCTACTGCCGCAGCTAGTGCCGCAAAACCCGACACGAGAAAAAGAGGCCTCGAGTCGAGGCGGTAGGAGCACGGAGCCTCAGCGGTACTATGGCGGAAGACAGCAAGCGGTACTACCGCTGAGGAGCGGTACTACCGCTTGTTGTGCTTAGGCGGTACTACCGCTGTGGCCCGCGGTACTACCACTGGGACCAGACATAGCAAACAAGGAGGGGAAGGAGTACTCCATTGAAGCGGGAAGGATCAGCGGGTGCGATAAGGATGTGTACATGTTGATTCCACCCTAGCCTTACCAAAGTGGATCCCCTCTTGATAGTACAATGACTCCTACAAAACTAGTCCACCAACAGAGAAACGAAAGAGTCCACCAACAGAGAAACGAAAGAGTTGCACCGTCTTGAATAAAACACCGAGGGGAGGGAATCGTCTCATGCCAAAGGATGAATCTCTGAAAATCTCGACGCACACGATTAGTCTGCAAAAGCATTGTCATCAATCACCAAAACACCTTGGGGATAAATATGCCCTTACACTAGACGACGAGGAAACATGGCTCGATGAGGCGATGTGACCCTGTGTGGCTGCAGGATGATAAGCTTCAACCGACCCAGCTCCAGCACACCCAAGCAGGCCTACCAGCTTGTGACAATGCTCCACCAACTTCTGCACTCACAGTGAAACAAGGGCATAATAAGTATTAGATTTATGATTGCAAGTGAACAAGATGCATTTGTTCCGAGGAGGCTGAAATTGTACCTTCGTCGTCCCCCTCAATTTGTTCTCACATTGGGAATATCACCTAGTGCACCAGAGGCTTCAAAGATGCATCTGTTCAGCTCATCGGACTGTAGAGGCATAAGTCAGTCACGATGATGAATAAAATAATTTAAATACAACCATCGGTTCAAACTTACCACTCTGTTGATGAGGGGTGCAAACTCCCTAAATCCACTATGCATGTCTTTGATGTCGGTCTGGTAGGCCTCTTCCTCGGGGTCATCCATCTCCAGCTCCGCGATGTCTTCTGTCGTCCACCAAGGCCTGAGACGAATACAGTGCTTATGGCCATCATCGTACCACCTCATGTGTTGGTCCTCGTATGCATTACAGTCATTCACTCTCCTCTCCACATCTTTACGGAACTTCCGCCGGTTCCACTCTGTCACATGAGTTTTATGCTCCTCTCCCCAGTCTGTGATCGGCTGATTCTTTTGCCGGCTCATCCTGCAAGGCATTAGCAACAAGAAACATCATAATAAAGTCGAATGCAATGAAATCATGGGCACGAAGAACAAGTGCGGGCACTCACAAGTGGAGCGTGTGGCCGCCGGTATCGGTCGGTTGGCCCGGTGGGGTATGCTGATACATCCCAAACTGCGCGGCCACGCGGTGTGGCAAGTGCCACTCGACGGCGTACATACAGATCATGGGCACGATGCACCGCCAAAGAGCACGGTCCGCGTCGCACATCAGTTCAGATCAAAGTCCCACTCTCGATCATGATACGGCCACCAGCTTACCTATTACATATACATTGCTAAGTTCCCACTCTCGATCAAAAGTGGAATCAAAGAGAAAGGTGGTGAGCGAGTTCATATACCTGCGTAATCGTCAAAGCGTCGATCTCGTTGGTGTAGGCCTTGTATGAAGTCTTGTTTAGGCCCGTGTAGAGTTTGACAACGTCCCACTCGTAAGCTACGGTGGGGTGTCGAGTAGCGTCGCCGTCCTCGCTATAGGCACCCATGGGCGTCTTGGCAGCTTCTTCGGACGCCCCACCGGCAGCGCTCCCACATCCAAATGGAGAGGCCCCAGACAAAGCCACCCATACTGGACTTGTCTCCCGTCCTCTAGGTTGCGTCGTCAAGCTGCAAAACATCAAATGAGGATCAGATATAACAAAATTTTCATGGACATACTTCTGTAGGTAGGAAATGAGATACTCTCTTACCGAACGGTATAGGTAGGCAAGAGATGCGGTCCCCCAACTGTACCCTGCATCCCAGTCGGCTAGGAAGAACAGATATGACCAGTTGGCAGAGTTCCCGGAGCTGTCTGGAAACACGACCTCCGTGAGAAGATACCACGGGTAGGCCCTCGCGTACCACTCCACAGTCACCTCATCGGTGTCCTCGGGGCATGTCTTCCGGTGCTCCGAGAGCCAGGGCAACGGTACACCGGATGTACGGTTACCCTTAGCATCAGGGCAGTCGCCGATGAGGGTGGTAACCCTCTGCTGCTAGTTGGTCCTCTCCACTCGCCCAGTCAGTGCTTGACCATCGATCGGCATGGCAGTAATCATCGCCCAATCCTCGAGGGTCACCGTCATTTTCTCGCATGGGAGATGGAAAGAATGGGTCTCCGGTCGCCACCGGTCAATCAAAGCTATCAGAGTTGCGTGGACAAGCGTCGGGGGCTGACACTTGAACTGCAACACGAAACCCAACAGTCGGGCTCTCTTGAAGTACGGCGCGTAGCGCTCGTCGTAATCCATATTCTAGGCAACCTCGTGACCCCTCATGCGCAGTGGATGGAGCACCTGTCAAAAAGTGGACAGTAAGAGTTAGGAACTTATTTTCATCAATCCGAAAACTTTGATCAATATTTCCTTCATATTGCTTACCACTCCGTTCTCTATGAAACGGGCACGATGACCCTTGTCGAATGCATAGTCAAGCATGGAGTACCATGGGCCAACGTTGTTCGCAAGAGGTGCCCGCCTTAATAAAATTTCATAAACAAAAGCATCATAAGCATACATAAACAAAAAATAAAGTTTCTTGGTTAAATGAACTAGGGTTCATCTTAAGCATATTCCTCCGACAACATCTACTACACATGATGGATCACATCATATCAACATGCATCATATCAAAATAAAATCCTCTAACATGCATCATATCATCAATCTTTTAACATTTTTTTAAATAGAGTTCATCTTGAATGTATTTTCTCCAAACAACATCTTCATATCATCATATCAACATGCATCATAAAACAAAGCAAGTCCTCCCACATGCATTACATCATACTTTTTTTAACAAAAAAATTTATGAACTAGGGTTCATCTTCACACTAACATATGAACTATTGATTAGAGTCCATATTCAATACCACTAGTTACTAAAGAACTAAGAACTAGAACTATAATCAAGCTAAAACAATCCTAGGTGAAAAAAAATCCAATCTAAGTTCAAAAAGATGAGGGATTTCAAGCAAATAATGTGTCGAATCGGAAGCAAGTTTGCAAAAACTACTTGGACGGATTGGAGGAGCTTACGTTTCTCTCTTCGGGACCATCTCGATCCGCAAAAACAATGCAAAAACGGTGAAGATCCGAGGGGGGAGTGGAGGAGATGAGAGAGGGAGAGAGGGGCGAGGGGGGAAAGAAAGAAACTGCCGACGGCGAAGGGGAAGGGGTGGGAAGATAGGCAGGGGCAGGGGGTCGGGCGAAATAACTGCTCGGCTGTATAACCCTACCGACAGCAACCCTGGAGGTAAGAAAAAGGGTCAAATCCCAAAAAAAAAAATCAAACCGGGGTCATATCCTAAATTTGTATACGAGAAGGGTCAAAACACGAAATTTTGCCCAGCGGGGCTATATCGTCGTACGGGTAAGGAAGCTGCCTTCCGCTCAAGAAGGCGCATGCCACGTCAACTGGATCAAAGGTCAACATCCAAACCAATACCATTATACCAATACCACTTCTGTTTTTGAAGTTAATATAATATCATTACCACTCAAAAACCACCTGAGGCGGTGATTTACCTTGTTTTAAAAATGTGACGGTGTGAAAATTAATAGCAAATTCGAGTTTAGGGAATTATTTGTCCACCTACATACATTTGGCGGTGAAAAATACTGTCCCCCCTTTTTCCTCGCTGTAAGATAGCTGAATTAAAATTAGCATGCAGATCTGTTATAAAAAAAAAGAGCATGTAGATAGAGGCACATCGGAGCACCACAGCCTTCTAGTCTAGTGACGATGTAATGTTGCTCTGCAGTCAGAATACTCCCAACACATGCGAATGATCCAATACACAAACTAAACGGTACATTCACAAGACAGGTAGGAGGGGCTATGACTTCCGAAATATCTTAACTTAGGCAGTTAGGCTACAGCAAAGCAGAAAACTAACGGGTAGGACCTCAGACTTAGCAATATCTTGATTTGCCGTACAGCAAAGTTGGAAACTAACTGCTTGTTAGTAACGCTAGCCAAAACCCACCTCACTCGGATTCACAACTATAATCATCACTGTCATCTTCCTCATCACTGTCGTCATCAAAGTCGGTATAGATCCAGTCATCTTCTCCCAGATGTCCCACGCAATCTAATGCCCTGGACGAGGTCCTGATGATAGTGCAGTTGGTGTAGAACTGCGAAACGTCTGGACAGGGTTCATCTTCGTAGGGATCTATTCCACACACCATCTTCTGAAACTCCAAGTCGCGCCCTTTGAATGGGAATTCCTCCATAGCCGGGTGCACAATTTTAGTACCTTCATAATCACAGTACAGACAGCGGATTTCTTCTGAAGCACACAAACAAGATAGCAAGATTAGAACCCATCAAAGACTTTAGCATAACCTATCAGCAATAAAAAACAAGTAATTGCAAAATGACATTTCTGAGTAACTCAGTTTCCCAACTATCTATGCATGCATAGATGGTGTTTATTTTTGTGGAACTCAGACACTTCTGAGTAACTTTATACCCTAACCATTTCCTATTAATCACTAACTGCGAGAAATTGGCTGATCATGCAAACATCAAGGTGGGATTACCCCTGCTGATATCTGACTAAAAACAAGTCTGCAATGCATACAAGTACTCAGTGATAGTGCACTAGCTGACATAGGGCTCCCTGCTATATGGGGTTCAAAGATGGGGTTTTCAGCAAACTATATTACCACTCCAACACAAGACGAGGGACCAAAAGGATTATCATGCCACATCATAAATTGCTATCCTGTACTAGCTTAAACGGCTGATGACCCACTTGAATGAACTTTAAGAACCTATAAATGTGCAATTTCCTAACAACAGGCAACCATCATGCATTTTTTTAAAATGATTTACACAGCAATATATTGCAATTGAATCTACTTCAAATGAAGTATGCAACTCAAAATCTGAACTCAGGTCAAGATTCATTATAATTTATAAGTATTTATTTAAATAGGACATGAAAAAACTGATAAGCAACACAAAGAAACATTCTAGTTATGTATCCATGGAATCATCGATAAGCATTGATGTTCGTAATCTTGAGTACTTCAATACTCATGCACAACGTTTGTTGGATCATCAGGTTGGTTGAGACAAAATGATGGGACTTAAGTCTACTACTTTAGT
The DNA here is from genome assembly GCF_018294505.1 of Triticum aestivum. NCBI lineage: Eukaryota > Viridiplantae > Streptophyta > Magnoliopsida > Poales > Poaceae > Triticum > Triticum aestivum. Next base: position 684,737,555 of record NC_057798.1, on the reverse strand, counting down.
CTATCTATACCAGCAGTCTTCGACAAGTATTACTCACAAGTTTTGATGCTCACTGACAACGTGTACCAAGATGGGGCCAGAATGTGTGTTTACAAAAAACTGGTATGATCTATTATGATTATCTACCAGATAAATCTAATTCATAGCAGGATATGCATAAGCAAAAGTTAAACTTGGTTCAGCCTACTTATTGAGCTCTTAGATGACTTCTTCAGATTCGGTAGTTCATTATTACAAGTAGGAGACCTAGTAGACCTTTTTTCCCCTATGTCTCAGAAGCCTGCTGGATAGCAACTTCGAGCAAAAGTAATCATCAGTTTGTTGAACATCCGAGCTTTAGAATGTACTCCCTCCGTCCCATAATATAAGAACGTTTCTAACACTAGTGTAGTGTTAAAAAAGTTCTTATATTTTGGGACAGAGGGAGTAGATCAGATGTGGATGACCAGGACTAAGATAGTGGTGCTTACACAGCCAGTGGTAGCTTGGGAGGGAACACTATTGATGTACTGGTTTCAGATTTGGAATACATTTACACTAAAAGAAGACCATTAGGACTTAAAAAAGAGAACCTAGAGGTGACCACAATACCAGAGAGTAGCGTGGGTTCATCCGAATGTTCAAACTGTACCAAACTGCAGGATGAGATATGTTCCAATTTACTTAAAAACATTTATATCTTGGCACTAGCAGTAGAGCATTAGGACTTCAAAAAGAGACCCTTAGAGGTGGTTTTACAGATGTCCAAATGTTACCATGTTAGTTTAGTCTACTTGCTGTATGAAAAAATATAATATACCTTGTCGTGGCTGTGGAAAGCTCACAGGACAACACAAAACCTTCCCACCTCCATCCTCTGCCTCGTCGTTGCTAAGTTCAGCAAAGAAGAGTTCTGGATGTCCATCTCTTCGACTTGCCAGAAAATTAACATGAGTATGTTGGTATATGTAAACGGGTTTGTGACCATCCATACAGTACTCAGGGCCAGACACATTATTGTTGACGCCACAAATAACATGAAGATACAAGGGTTCCTGCAGGTGGGCAGAGGCAAGGAGCGAATCAATGAGTGCAACATGCAAGGATGATAATTAGAAGTAAACACACAAATGTCAAGATGAACTAACTCTGTATGAGGCAAGCGCTGCTTTGACTTTCTTTGAGATTCTTGTATACTCGTGCATCCATTGGTCAATTTTATATTCAACACGACGGCAGAGCTTGGGCATGGGAACAGATTGACGCCGCAGCGAACTGCCAAGGGCGGGGAGTCCGTGAAACATCTTTCTGGTAATGTGGTCAACATCAGCAGAGTCGAGTGGAGCATTAATCCTCGGACTTGAGAATGGATACTTGCATGAGGAAATAAACTCTGCTTGCGCGACAGGGTCAGGGTGCCAAGCAGCCACACCGGCAACCCTGAAACTATTACAAATTTTGTTTTGATCGCCGAAGTCAACCAAAGGGTTCGAAAAGTTCATATCGCCCAGAGTGCAATCAGAAATAAGCAAGAAGCGCATGGCTTCATAGAGTTTCTTGCCGGAAGCGCAGAGGAAAGAAACAAGGCCATAGAAGGAGCGAGCCTCGATGCGTAACAGACTATTGGTACTGATCATGTCAAGCTTGAGTTTTTTGGTCGGTGGGGAGACGGAGTTATACCAGATTGTGTTGATAATGATGTTGGCAACAGGATCGAAGGGGCCATAGCAGTGGCCAGCCTTGAGCATGCTGTGGTGGTAGCAAGACCGGAGCTCAGTCACCGGAAGCAGGGCAAGTGCCTTGAGGTAGAAAGCGTGGATGCGCTGGAGGAGCGCAAACTTCATGGACTGGTAAGGTCGGTAAGGCACGACGGAGGATGGCAACTGTGGGAGCTCGAATGCGCGCTTCCAAGCAAAATCAAGGGGTTGCACTGACATGCGAGGACGCTTGCGAGCATGGTGACGTGGGTCGAATACAGAGGTGAAACTATTGATGTCATTCTGGATCGCGTGGACAGCTTCTTCCAGAGGGCGAATCGGCGACAGCCAGGTGCTGACTAGGTGCTGGGGATTCATGTGCTTAGAGGCCCGCGCCGCGCACATTAGGGCCGTGCGGACAACGGACCTGCTGGTATCAGAGTTGATATTGAAGAAAGAGAGACACCGGTCATGCACGATGAGGCGCATCGCGTAGACGAGGTCGGTGTCGGCGTGGAGCAGGTAGCGCACGGCCTCCCACTCCGCGAGGTAGCGGAAGAAGGAGACGAGGAAGGCGACAAGGCCGTCCAGGGAGCGCTCGGCAATGTCCCGGTGCTGAACAGCCTTGATCTCGTCAGCGCAGAGGTCGGAGGCGCTGAGGGTGTTGTAGATGATGTTGGTGGTCGGGTCGAGGAGGCCAAAGGAGAGGCCGGCGCCGACGAAGATCTCCTCTTTGAATGTCGTGGCCATGGCGAGTCGCTTCTGGGCATGATCATACGAGTCGATGATCTTCTTGAGAAGCTCCGATCTCTCCCGACGTTGAACCTCGAGCCGCGGATCCCAGCTTGAGGGCTTATAGATGCGCTCGGTCGCCGGCGGCGGCGGCGGCGGTTGATTTGGGAGAGGCATCTGGGAGGGGATGAAGGAACCCTAGAATCCCCTTACTTTCCCCGTTCTCTCCCCCACAATATTCTTCTTTTTTGTTTTTCTTGAGAAGAGTCCCGATCAGACCTGGCCAAAAGGGCCGGCCCGGCACGGCACGGCCCGGCCGGGCCGTGCCGGCTCACGGGCGCTGCTCCTTGGCCCAGGCACGGCCTGATTAGTAAACGGGCCGGCCCGATGGCCCGTTTAGCACGCTGGGCTGCACACTTTCAGCCTGCTGGGCTGGTTTTTAGGCCTATTGGGCTATATTTTAGGTATATATATATATATATATATATATATATATATATATATATATATATCTGAAAATATATAAAAAAATTAAACGGGCCGTGCCGTGCCGGCCCGCGTGCCCAGGCTCCAGGCCCAGGCACGGCCCAAGGCGTGCCGCGTGCCGGGCACGGTCCGTTTAGCCCGTGCCGTGCCTGGCCCATCGGGCTGGCCTGTTTAGCCCGGCCCGTTTGGCCAGCTATAGTCCCGATACCTCCTCCTCCTCCATAGCAGCAGCTATGCACCTTTTATCGGTGAGGCCCACCGGCCCATATTTACCTGAAATAACCGGCCCGAGCTCGCTTACACACCCGATGCAGTAAATGGACCAGGCCCAACCACGTAATTCTGCAGCAAACGCTTTGGTCCATCTATGAAGAAGAGCAACCGCAAATGCAAGATGGTGTGAATGGTTCCCAGAGCTCACCGTTTTAAACGGCATTCCTCGTCACTCTGACCATCAGCCCGTCATTGTCTGCACCCAGGGAACCACGCGAAGGCCGGGGGGAGGAGATCGGGGGTTCCGGTTTGAGGCATGGTGGCTCCAGGAAGAAGGATGCAGCGCTGAGGTGCAGGGAGCGTGGGAGGAAGGATGCTTGATGGACAGAGGGGATGTCGCGTCGGCAATGAAAAACGTAGCCGGGAGGATGAGAAAATGGGGCAAGGAGGTGGCGGGCGAGCTTGAGAATAGGGTTAGAGACACTCAGAGGGAGTTGGAGAGGTGCATGAGGGCGCCGGTCTCGGCTGCAAAAGTTAGGGAGGAAGGAAGACTGCGATGCCTACTGGAGGAGCTAGAAGGGAAGAAAAACACCAAAGCAAAGCAGCGCTCTCATGTTACTTGGCTGCGGGATGGGAATAGAAGTACGAAGTATTTCATGGCGGTGGCCTCAGCCAGGAGGAAGGCCAACAAGATCAAAAAACTGGTGAAGGAGGATGGATCGGAGGTGAAGGAAGGAGACGAGCTTAACACCTACGTTTGCTCTTTTTTTCAAGACCTTTTCACTTCTTCCGGAGTCAACCGTCTTCCTGAGCTTATTGACAGAGTACAGGCCCGCGTGACTCCGGCTATGCGGGCGGTCCTGGAAGCGGAAGCTACCCGAGAGGAAGTGAAGGCCGCTCTTGATCATATTGGAGATCTGAAGGCGCCTGGACCGGATGGCATGCCCTTGGTGGTTTACAAACAACACTGGCATTTTATGGGAGATAAGATTGTTGACGAAGTCATTGCAGTTCTTAATGGTGGTGCCATGCCGGACGGATGGAATGATACTACGGTTGTGCTTATTCCAAAGGTCAAAAGTCCTAGTAGAATTAAGGACCTCCGGCCGATCAGCTTATGCAATGTGATATACAAGTTGGTTTCCGAGGTTATTGCTAATCGCCTCAAACTCATTCTTCCAGAGATTATATCCTCAAACCAAAGTGCCTTCGTTCCAGGGAGAATGATAACTGACAACGTCCTGGTGGCGTATGAGGTGTCGCACTACCTTCTGAACAAGAAAAGAGGCAAGGAAGGAATCGCAGCAGTAAAAGCGGACATGAGCAAAGCTTACGATAGAGTGGAGTGGGAATTCCTTAGAGCTATGCTGACTAAGATGGGGTTCGGGCCGAGTTGGATCGATCTGGTCATGAACTGCGTCTGCACGGTCCGGTATCAGATCAAGGTCAACGGGGTTCTGACTGGGCAGTTTTCACCTTCTCGAGGCCTTCGGCAGGGGGATCCAGCTTTGCCTTACCTGTTTGTCATCTGTGCGGAGGGGCTCTCGGCCCTGCTACATGATGCGGAGGCGACGGGGAGGATCAGTGGTGTCCGAATCTGTCAGGGGGCAGCGGTGCTGTCACACTTGCTATTCGCGGATGATTCTCTGTTGATGTTGAAAGTGAAGCAAGAGGAGGCCCTGGAGCTTAGGCGGCTGCTGGATCTGTATGAGGCGTGTTCGGGTCAATGCATAAACCTTGAGAAGTCGGCCGTCATGTTCAGCCCGAACACAGATGAGGGGCTTAAAGCCATTGTGAAGAACGCCTTGCAAATCCACAGTGAACAATGGAATGAGAAGTATTTGGGGTTGCCGGTTCATGTTGGCAAGTCGAGGAAAAAAGCTTCAGTTTTGTCAAGGGAGCCATGGCTGGACGGGTGTACGGGTGGAAAGAATGCCTCATCGCAAAGGCTGGTAAGGAGACCCTTGTCACTACAGTTGCCCAGGCGATTCCCACCTTCGCCATGTCATGCTTCTACCTAACTAAAACTTTCTGTGAAGAACTCAGTTCGTTAGTCGGAAATTACTGGTGGAGCCAACAAGACAAGGAGAACCCCATTCACTGGATAGGATGGAAAACTCTCACGCTTCCGAAGGCTCGGGGAGGGCTTGGCTTTCGGGACATGCACGGGTTTAACATTGCTATGCTGTCGAGGCAGATTTGGAGGCTGCTCCAGAACCCGGACTCCCTATGCGCACAGGTGTTACGAGCCCGTTACTACCCCAACGATCAACTGCTGGAGGCCGCCCCGCGTGATGGTATCTCTTACTCCTGGCGTAGTTTGCTGCATGGGTTGCAACTCTTTCGGGAAGGCTACATTTGGAGGATTGGGGATGGCACCCAAGTCAATATCTTGAATGACCCGTGGATACCGCGGCCCTGGTCACGGCGTGTTTTAACAGCTCGAGGGCAGAACCTACTTGAAAAAGTGTGTGAGCTTATTGATCCTTCCACTGGGCACTGGGATGAACAACTGGTTCGTGATACCTTTTGGGCTGACGATGCCAAGTATATCCTTCAAATCCCGCTGAGAGAAGGGGCCCAATATTTCATTGCTTGGTAGTATGATAGTAAGGGAACTCATTCTGTCAAATCAGCCTATAAGCTCTACTGCCAACTGGAGAAAACAAGGTCGAATGGGGATGTGGGTGCAAGCACTACGAACCCAGGCTCTCTGAACAGAACGGAGGATGACTCGTGGAAGCGGATATGGAAACTACCTTGCCCAAAAACAGTCCAAATGTTCACTTGGAGAGTCAAGCATGAGTCCCTTGCCCTGCGGATGAATGTGGCTAGGAAAGGCATCCCTATAGCTGACACGAAATGCCTGTTTTGCGGCCGAGCTGACGAGGATGGGGCACATCTCTTCATAAAGTGCAAAACTGTCAAGGGTGTTTGGAGAGAGCTAGGAATGGAACTGGAACGAGAGGCGCTGGAAAGGATCACGTCCGTGCATGCAATGATGGACTTCTTGTGAGGGCTGGATGTAAAAAAGCGCCTTCTTGCTCTTACTTCTTGGTGGTTATGGTGGTCTAATCGCAACAAGCTCCGGTCGGGAGAATTGCCACTAACTGTCGAGGTGGTGGCCGGAAGGGCTCAGAGCAGCGTTCTGGAATTCTTGCACATTTATACTCCCACCGACCCCAAGCAGACACCGGAGAGATGGCGGCCTCCTGTCGATGGTGAGTACAAGATCAACGCCGATGGTTCCTTTGTCCCTGGACAACCCATGGCGGGCTGGGGCGTCGCCGTACGAGACGCGGAAGGCCACCTCCTGTGCGCTCGGGCGGGCTGTGTTGAGCATGTGGCCGATGCGTTTGCTGCGGAAGCCCGTGCTATGGCTCAAGCGATAATTGCTACATCTGAACTAGGAATGGTACGAGTCGAATTTGAAACGGACTCCCAGCTTCTCGCTGATGCTCTGGATCTGCGCACAGTGGACTCCTCCGCGTATTCTGCTGTGATTGAGGACATGAAATATCAACTTAAGCTCTGGTTCTCCAAGTTTAGTATTTCTGTTTGTAGTAGGAGTGCCAACTCGGTGGCACATAAACTCGCCAATCTTGGTCGAATGTGTGAGATGAACCACTATATGCAGTGGGACTCTGATGTACCAGCCCATGTGGGCGCCTGTGTCTCGGGCGATATGCCCAGCCACCGTTAAGTAATAAAGCATTGTTTGCTTTCAAAAAAAAAAAGAGCAGCCCCGACGGGCGGGAGCTCCTATGCGCCGCTCCTTGCGGCAAACAGTCGGCCGCCCGCACAGGAGTGCTCCGACTGGGCCGGCCCACGTATAGCGCAAAATAATCCCCAAAAAGAACTATAAGTGCAGCGGCTAGGGATGGAACTCACGCCAGACAGTTGATTACGCGAGATGCTAGCCACCACACCAACTGGGAGTTCTGTGATAGTATAACGTACAGATTTGCAGCATCATATTTGTTGTAACGTACAGATTTTTTCAATTGTTGCACACATTTTAGAAAACACGAACAATTTTTTGGAAAATTTCAGATTTCAAAATAGTTTTTGAATTACATAAAAATAATTGGAATTACACGCAGTTTTTAAAATTTCAGAAGATTTTCGAGAAAGAAGAACAAATTTGTAAACATGTTCTTTTTAAATGACAAACTTTTTTGAAATGTTTCAAACATTTTCTGAAACGGAGAACAAATTTAAAGAACGAACATTTTTTAAATCTTGAGAACAAATTTTGAAACAGAGATCAAATTTGGAAGCACGAATTTTTTTTAATCTTGAGAACAAATTTGGGAGCGCGAACAATTTTTTAAAGCACGAACATTTTTTAATCTTGAGAACTAATTTTAAAACGGAGAACAATTTTGAAAAATCCCGAGTAAATTTGGAAGCGCGAACATATTTCTAAAGCACGAACATTTTTTAATCTTGAGAACAAAATTTGAAAAATCCCGAACAAATTTGGAAGCACGAACATTTTATGAAAACAGGAAAAAAATGAAATCCGGTACATTTCTGCATTTTGAAACTTTCAACTATTTGTGTAACGAGAACAATGTTTGAATCTTGAGAACTTCTTTTGATAACATTTTATGGAAACATGAACACAGTTTGATTATTTTGAAATTCTTTTGATAAAAAAAAAGAAGAAAAGGAAAGGAAAAATAAATAAAAAACCAAAGAAAGAAAACAAACAAAAAAATTGAAAAAAGTAAAAAAGAAACAGAAATAACTAAAAACGAAAAGAAGAAGAAAAAATAAAAAATAAAACTATAAAACAAAGGAAAAAGAAAAAGAGAAACGGCAAAAGAAGGAGAAGAACGGAAAAAACAGAATACACAGGGAAAAACTGGGTTCATATTTGGGAGTACTGTGTAAAGCTCGAACTGGGCCGACCCATCTCCTGTCCCAAGCATGCTTGCCCTGTGCGAATCCCCGACACTTTGCCGCAGCGAGCGGCGAATAGGGTTTTCCCCGACGGGCCACGCATGGTCTGGCGCGGATGGCAAGCCTCGAGCCGCGGATGGCAGCGCCAAGATTTATGTTGATGGTGGAGTCAACCGGAGAGAAAACAAAGGTGATGTTAGTGCAGTCTGCCAAGACTCGAGCGGCACGTTCCTTGAAGCATCGTCACTAGTGTTTGAGGGCCTTACTCAGCCGGCAATCCTGGAAGCTATTGCCTGTAATGAGGCTCTCTCCCTGGCTCTAGACTTGAACCTGTCCAAGTTAAAGATTGCCACAGATTGTTTGCAAGTAGTACGGAACATTCAAGAGGAGAATCCATGCAACTATGAAGTGATTGTCAAAGAGATCCTAGTAAAGGAGCTATTACAGGAAGCATCTATTAGTCATGAGTCTCGAGCTTGTATTTTAGAAGCACACGATCTTGTTAGGGCTTCTACTTCTCTTGAGGGAGGGCACTGCTTGCTGAAGGATTGGGCGGATTGGGCCGGCCCAAGCGCGAGAGAGGCCACAACCTCATTTTCCTCTTTCATTTTAGGTTTTTTCATTTAGTTTTTTGTTTATACTTTCAAATATTTTAAATATATATACTTACAAAAAATTCTACAAAATCATTTGAAACATGTTGAACAAGTATTTTAAAAAATGTTGATCATGTATAGAAAAATGTTAATTAAACATTCAAAATAAAAAATGTAGAACAAGTATTTTTTAAAAATGTTGATCATGTATAAAAATGTTAATTAAGCATTCAAAATCAAAAAAATGTAGAACAAGTATTTGAAAAATGTTGGAAACATATTGGAAAAATATTAAATAAGTATTACAAAATGGTGAACAAGTATATGAACAAGGATAGAACAAAAAAATTGAAAATGTTGAGTAAGTATAAAAAATGTGGAACAAAAAATTGAAAATGTTGAATAAGTATTTGAGAAATTGTTGAATAGGTATTTTAAAATGCTGAGCAAGTAGTTGAAAAGTGTTGAAAAGGTATTTTAAAAAATGTTGATCATGTATAGAAAAATGTTAATCAAGCATTCTAAATAAAAATGTAGAACAAATATTTGAAAAATGTTTAACAAATATATGAATTTTTTTGAATAAGTATTAAAAATGTCCAAAACTTATTGGAAAAATGTTGAATAAGTATTACAAAATGTTGAACAAGTATATGGAAAATGTGGAACACAAACTTTGAAAATGTTGAATAATTATGAAAATTGTGGAACAAAATTTTTGAAACTGTTGAATGAGTATTTGAGAAAGTGTTGAATAAGTATTAGAAAATGTTAAATCAGTATTTGGAAAAAGTCGAACAAGTATTTGAAACATGTTGAGTAAATATTAAAATGTTGAACAAGCATTTGAATATGTTGAATAAGTGTTCGGACAATGTTGAACATGTATACAAAAAATGTTGATCATTTATTAAAAAATCTTTTTGGCATGTACGAAAATTTAGCGTGGAAATGAAAACAAACAAAAGAAAAACAAAAAAATGGAGAAGAAGAGAAACAAATAAAAATGGAGAAATAACCCAGAGAAAACTGAATAAAAATGAAGCAAAAAAATAAAAGATAAAAAACCTGAAAAACTGACAAACCGGGAAAAACTAGTGGAAATCTCGCTTGTGTTAACTCAAGTAGCTCGCGCCTCATAATTTATCACAAATTTGTTGCTAGCTCGTTGGCTACCACAACCGACTACCGTTGTGGAGACCAGGAATCGAGTCCCCTGCGCGCTTCCCTTGTTTGTCGCTTTTTAAAATTTTAGTGTTCCCGAGTAGGCCGGCCCAGTTTCGTACGCGGCGCGATTTTCCTTCAGCGAACGCGAGCGATCGTCTCGCTTAAAGCGAGAAATAGCTCTCACTCCCCTCCGGCATGCCGGACCGGCCCATGAGCGGGCCGGGAAGCCCCTCAAGTATTTTCATTAGAGTTAAAGAAATACATTGGAGGTCCTAAATATTTTGACGCAGTGTCACTTTATTCCTATATAATTTGAAACGCATCTTTTGGTCTTAATTATATAGTAAGTGGTTCACCCGAGGATCTTTTTTTCACTAGCGCTCGCTGGCCTGCTCGCGTGGCGCATTGACCCAAGCCATGTCGACTCAGGGGTCGCGGAGGCTGCTCTATTTTACAAAAAAAACGTATAAACATTGTTCTTCACAATCCCCACTACCTGGCTCTCATTCTTCCCCAAATCCCTTCTCTCTAATTGTTCCAAATGAACTTCGCTTTTTAAAATTTTAGTGTTCCCGAGTAGGCCGGCCCAGTTTCGTACGCGGCGCGATTTTCCTTCAGCGAACGCGAGCGATCGTCTCGCTTAAAGCGAGAAATAGCTCTCACTCCCCTCCGGCATGCCGGACCGGCCCATGAGCGGGCCGGGAAGCCCCTCAAGTATTTTCATTAGAGTTAAAGAAATACATTGGAGGTCCTAAATATTTTGACGCAGTGTCACTTTATTCCTATATAATTTGAAACGCATCTTTTGGTCTTAATTATATAGTAAGTGGTTCACCCGAGGATCTTTTTTTCACTAGCGCTCGCTGGCCTGCTCGCGTGGCGCATTGACCCAAGCCATGTCGACTCAGGGGTCGCGGAGGCTGCTCTATTTTACAAAAAAAACGTATAAACATTGTTCTTCACAATCCCCACTACCTGGCTCTCATTCTTCCCCAAATCCCTTCTCTCTAATTGTTCCAAATGAACTTGTATTGTTTCTCTTCTCTTCTTTTTCATCTCCTCTCCCGAGTCGATGTGGCATGGGGTCAACGCACCACACAAGCAGGTCAGCGAGCCCTAGTGGAAAAAAGGACCTCGGATAAACTACTTACTATAGAATTAGCACGTAAAGGTGCATTTTGAAAGATATAGGACTAAAGTGATACCGCGCCGAAACTTTTAGGACCTCCAGTGTATTCAATTCTTTTCATTACATTTTTTTTCTTTTTTCTACTATTTCTTCTTTAAGATAATTGGGGATTTCAAAAAGTACCAAATATAAAAAAACATGTGAATTTTGGAAAACTATTCCTCAAATCATAAAATATTAGTGATTCTGAAAAAATATTCATGTATTGAAAAAATATTCGTGAAGTTGAACAAAAAAATTGCAAATTCAAAAAAATCATGAGTTTTTTTTTCAAAAATGTTCACAAAAAAGTGATCTTGAATGTCATGGAAATACAAAAAATCGATGGTCCAACTAAACAAAGCAGATAAAAAAACATTGGAGGTCCTAAATATTTTGACGCAGTGTCACTTTATTCCTATATAATTCGAAACGCATCTTTTGGTCTTAACTATATAGTAAGTGGTTCACCCGAGGCTCTTTTTTTCACTAGCGCTCGCTGGCCTGCTCGCGTGGTGCATTGACCCAAGCCATGTCGACTCAGGGGCCGCGGAGGCTGCTCTATTTTACAAAAAAAAACGTATAAACATTGTTCTTCACAATCCCCACTACCTGGCTCTCATTCTTCCCCAAATCCCTTCTCTCTAATTGTTCCAAATGAACTTGTATTGTTTCTCTTCTCCTCTTTTTCATCTCCTCTCCCGAATCGATGTGGCATGGGGTCAACGCACCACACAAGCAGGTCAGCGAGCCCTAGTGAAAAAAAGGACCTCGGATAAACTACTTACTATAGAATTAGCACCTAAAGGTGCATTTTGAAAGATATAGGACTAAAGTGACACCGCGCCGGAACTTTTAGGACCTCCAGTGTATTCAATTCTTTTCATTACATTTTTTTCTTTTTTTTACCATTTCTTCTTTAAGATAATTGGGGATTTCAAAAAGTACCAAATATAAAAAAACATGTGAATTTTGGAAAACTATTCCTCAAATCATAAAATATTAGTGATTCTGAAAAAATATTCACGTACTGAAAAAATATTCGTGAAGTTGAACAAAAAAATTGCAAATTCAAAAAAATCATGAGTTTTTTTTTCAAAAATGTTCAAAAAAAGTGATCTTGAATGTCATGGAAATACAAAAAATCGATGGTCCAACTAAACAAAGCAGATAAAAAAACATTGGAGGTCCTAAATATTTTGACGCAGTGTCACTTTATTCCTATATAATTCGAAACGCATCTTTTGGTCTTAATTATATAGTAAGTGGTTCACCCGAGGCTCTTTTTTTCACTAGCGCTCGCTGGCCTGCTCGCGTGGCGCATTGACCCAAGCCATGTCGACTCAGGGGCCGCGGAGGCTGCTCTATTTTACAAAAAAAACGTATAAACATTATTCTTCACAATCCCCACTACCTGGCTCTCATTCTTCCCCAAATCCCTTCTCTCTAATTGTTCCAAATGAACTTGTATTGTTTCTCTTCTCTTCTTTTTCATCTCCTCTCCCGAGTCGATGTGGCATGGGGTCAACGCACCACACAAGCAGGTCAGCGAGCCCTAGTGGGAAAAAGGACCTCGGATAAACCACTTACTATAGAATTAGCACCTAAAGGTGCATTTTGAAAGATATAGGACTAAAGTGATACCGCGCCGGAACTTTTAGGACCTCCAGTGTATTCAATTCTTTTCATTACGTTTTTTTTCTTTTTTTACCTTTTCTTCTTTAAGATAATTGGGGATTTCAAAAAGTACCAAATATAAAAAAACATGTGAATTTTGGAAAACTATTCCTCAAATCATAAAATATTAGTGATTCTGAAAAAATATTCACGTATTGAAAAAATATTCGTGAAGTTGAACAAAAATTTTGCAAATTCAAAAAAAATCATGAGTTTTTTTTCAAAAATGTTCGCAAAAAAGTGATCTTGAATGTCATGGAAATACAAAAAATCGATGGTCCAACTAAACAAAGCAGATAAAAATACATTGGAGGTCCTAAATATTTTGACGTAGTGTCACTTTATTCCTATATAATTCGAAACACATCTTTTGGTCTTAATTATATAGTAAGTGGTTCACCCGAGGCTCTTTTTTTCACTAGCGCTCGCTGGCCTGCTCGCATGGCGCATTGACCCAAGCCATGTCAACTCAGGGGCCGCGGAGGCTGCTCTATTTTACAAAAAAAAACGTATAAACATTGTTCTTCACAATCCCCACTACCTGGCTCTCGTTCTTTCCCAAATCTCTTCTCTCTAATTGTTCCAAATGAACTTGTATTGTTTCTCTTCTCTTCTTTTTCATCTCCTCTCCCGAGTCGATGTGGCATGGGGTCAACGCACCACACAAGCAGGTCAGCGAGCCCCTAGTGGGAAAAAGGACCTCGGATAAACCACTTACTATAGAATTAGCACCTAAAGGTGCATTTTGAAAAATATAGGACTAAAGTGACACCGCGCCGGAACTTTTAGGACCTCCAGTGTATTCAATTCTTTTCATTACGTTTTTTTTTACTTTTTTTACCTTTTCTTCTTTAAGATAATTGGGAATTTCAAAAAGTACCAAATATAAAAAAACATGTGAATTTTGGAAAATTATTCCTCAAATCATAAAATATTAGTGATTCTGAAAAAATATTAACGTATTGAAAAAATATTCGTGAAGTCGAACAAAAGTTTTGCAAATTCAAAAAAAATCATGAGTTTTTTTTCAAAAATGTTCACAAAAAAGTGATCGTGAATGTCATGGAAATACAAAAAATCAATGGTCCAACTAAACAAAGCAGATGAAAATAATAATATTTTTATATTATATTTTTTTGTTTTCCTAAATGCTACCCTAGATAGGATAATGGCGTACACGGAATTGCTCACAAGGCAGCTATGGAGAGCCCACCATTGCTTCTTGAAACAAACGACTAAGCGGCTAAACGCTAAATCTTTCCCAAGAGCAAGAAGAAAGGGTGCCACTATAAAAAAACTACCTAGGAAAGTAGACTTCACTCATCCTCCTCCTCCTCACTGTCCTCCTCCTCCTCCTCACTGTCCTCCTCTTCCTCCTCGCCTGCGTTGTCCTCCTTCCCATCTGATTCCTCCTCCATTTTGTTATCCTCGTCCTCTGTAACCTTTCTCTTCTTCTTCTTCTTCTTATTCTCCAAAAGTGATTTTCGCTTATCGGGTGGGCTATCTTCAGGGGGTGAACTCTGAACTGTTATAATTTCGTCGTCCATGTCCCTATCGGTGATATTGAAAACGACCGGACTACCTGAAATTAGAATATAAGTGAATTGCTAGTTTCAAGGTAAACTACATGATAATTTGTACTAGAAAAGGGAAGAGAATAAGATGAACACCATTTGAATTCCCCGAAGAAAAAGGTGATGCATCAGAGGATAAGTCATCCTCACTCATATCATCTACATATGGATACATATATAGTTAGTTGGATTTTATATTATTACTGCTATTAGTCAATTAATTTTTCTAGCCAATTATTACAATAAAATTTATAACTTCAAAAAGGACATGTTATGTACCCGCAACATTGTTTCCCGACTGAGTATCATTATCTCTATTATGAGCCATATGTAGAGAGAACAAAACTACAAATCAACTTTTCCGTCTAAGAACAATGTTGTACATATACATACACAAAGTGTATATTTATCTACCTAACGTAGTACACAAATATCACAACAAGAAGTTTTGCATTGTTCGAGAGTCCACTTATAGGTAAACTCAATGGAAGGTTGTAGAGTCTACTAGTGTATATTACGCGCTAATGTGTCCATGGGATTTTCCATTGGTGGCAGAAAGATTAACCAAGGATATTGTATTCTATACGATCATATCAGATTATTGTAGTGTAACATTCAAAAATTAGGCTTTTGGAAACCATTTGCCAAAGACTGATTATAGGGAGGGAGGGAACGAAAAGATGTCGTGGTTTTTTTTTGTATGCTTCATGCGAGTTATGTGTCACAAAGAGGAGAGAGAGGAAGGAATTCACAAGAGTTTTTCATACCCCCAAGATTTTAAATGTAATTTTATCTTTATGTATGGGTGTGTTTGTAAACATGTAGTACTTAATGTGTGGCATTTGAGCTTTTTCTTTAAAAAAATAGGTAAGGCCGCAAAACCAAAGACAACCTTTTAGAAGTGTCTCCATGAGGATTTTAAATTCCCATGGAAATGCAAAGTTTTCTTTTTCAGATGCTACCGCACCTCCTACCGTGACGACAGCTTGTGGTGCCGCAATGACGGTGTAGCGGATGACGACAAGTCAGCCACGACTGCGGCGAGGGGGATGGGGGCCTGACCGAGGACCGGTAGGTGCGGGGTCGATGGCATGGTTGGCGGTGCGCTCCATGGCAGCGGCAGCCGCGAGAGGCGGGGTGAAACTCCATATGGCAGTTGGCCACACACGCGCGGTGTTTTTTGTATTTGGGCACGACAACGCGTGATCTAAATTTGGATCACCTTGGTCTTATTTTTTGGGCACCACAACTTTATATGTTTAGAGCATCTCCAACAGACACGCCAAATAAAGCGCCCGTTGAAAAAGATACCTATATAGCCGCGATAAAAAACAGCTCTCCGGCAGAAGCTGTAAAATAGAGCACACACAAAAACGAAGCTGTAAATTTAGCGCACGCGGGCCTGCAAATTTGGGCCGCCGGCTTGCGCGTGCGGGCTGCTGCATGTGGGGCCGCCGGGTTGTGCGCCGTGTTTTTGTGCGTACGGTAAACCTCTTGCGCGCAAAAACATTATTTCAGTGCTGCAAAACTTTTTTAGCGCGCGTCTGTTGGAGATGCTCTTAGGGTAGCTTTGGAGCTCCTTTTTGGGCTCAAATGGTAAGAAAAATATATTTTTGCACCAAGTGTCCTGTTTCAAGGCTGCGGTTGGAGATGCTCTAAGATTTTGTAGAAAGAGTACTAAGGGCAAGGCCAACGGGTAGCCTCAGAGGTGATGCCTCACGAGACAGCTAGGCTCGGATGCTAGCGTGGTGCTAAAGTGATAGCTTGCAGAGCACAACGGGTTCCTGCAGAGGAGGCGGCCTCTTCAAGAGAGAAAGTATGAGAGAGATGAAAAAATGAAGAGAAAGAGAGGTAGAAGTGAAAGAAAGAGAGAGGAAGGAGAAAGGCCGGTACAGATAGCATCTCGGTGGGAGAGTAGGCTCACGTCATGGGGCTGTTGTGCCTGTTTGAGCAATTGACCGGTCTGAAGATTAACTTCCATAAAAGTGAGTTGTTCTGTTTTGGTAGAGCCAAAGAGGAACAAGATGCATATAAGCAATTGTTTGGGTGTGAATTGGGTGCACTCCCGTTCAATTACCTAGATATCCCCATTCACCATCGTAAGCTGACTAACAGTGAATGGAAGTGTATCGAGGATCGGTTTGAGAAGAAACTGAGTTGCTGGAAGGCCAAACTCATATCGTATGGAGGCCGGTTGATTCTTATTAATTCGGTGCTCACGAGTTTTCCTATGTTCCTTCTGTCCTTTTTTGAAGTACCAGTTGGAGTTAGGAAAAGGCTGGACTTCTATCGGTCCCGTTTCTTCTGGCAAAGTGATGAACTTAAGAGAAAGTACCGTTTAGCCAAATGGGACGTCATCTGCCGACCGAAGGACCAAGGGGGTTTTGGTATTGAAAATCTTGAGGTCAAGAACAAATGTCTTCTCAGTAAGTGGCTATATAAGTTAGCTGCTGAGACTGAAGCTACTTGGGCACAGATTCTGCATAACAAGTACCTCCACTCTAAGACTTTGTCGCAGGTGACAGTCAGACCGACTGATTCACCATTCTGGAAAGGGCTAATGAGAGTCAAAGCTACTTTCTTTAATAGAACAAAGTTTATTATTGGTGATGGCAACAATACTCGCTTCTGGGAGGATACTTGGCTGGGGGATGCGCCGTTGGCGCTTCAGTATCCTTCGCTTTATCGTATTGTGCAGCGTCGTGATGCTCTGGTTGCAACGAGTTTGCAGTCCACTCCCCTGAATATTCAGTTTAGGAGGGTGCTTGTTGGAGACCAGTGGGAAGACTGGCTTCATCTGGTGCGTAGACTGATGGAGGTTCAGCTTAAGCATCAGCCCGATAAGCTGTGTTGGAAGTTTACTAGATCTGGGGAATTCACAGTCAAGTCGATGTATATTGATGTCATCAATTCTAGTGTGATTCCTACTTCCAAACATGTTTGAAAAGTTAAGGTTCCTCTGAAAATCAAAGTGTTTATGTGGTTTGTACATAAACAAGTTATCTTAACGAAAGATAATTTGGTTAAGCGAAACTGGACAGGATCTACTAGGTGTAGTTTCTGTGATCGGGATGAAAATATCAAGCACCTCTTCTTTGATTGCCCGTTGGCGAAGGTCTTATGGCGTTCGGTGCAAATTGCCTTTAACATTCCTCCTCCGCATTCGGTCAGGTCGTTCTTTGGAACGTGGCTGGTTGGGATAGAGTCCGAAACAGCTAAACAAATTCGCGTAGGAGCGTGTGCGTTGTTATGGGCAATTTGAAACTGCAGAAATGATTTGGCTTTTAACAGAACAACAACTATTCATTTTTTGCAGGTTGCATTCCGGGCTACTGCGCTAATCCGTATGTGGTCCTTACTCACTCCGACGGAGGCCACAGAGCGTTTGGTTACTGCATCTCTCCGGTGGGAGATGGTAGCGCGGGATATCTTCAACCGGTTTGGATGGCGGTCATGTAATAGGATAGGCGACTAGTGTACATGTTCATCTTTTGCCAGCCGGTTGTGGCTTTTGGGCCTTATTTGCTTTTGTTGCTCTTTGTGAGCCAGCTCTTTTTGAAGCAGACCGCTAGACTCTGTTGAACTTATTTATTTTTATATAAATGTGGCCGTATGCATTTTTCTGATGCAGAGGCCGGGGAGCCCCTTTTTCGAAAAAAAAACGTCGTGGGGCTGCTGTTGCATTGGATAGGTGTGAAATTGCACGGTGGTCTCATCTCTCCTGACCGACGTGGCTGTACTGAGGCATCACCAAGGTAATACTACCATTGTACATGCCCCTAACGATCTTAATACTAACAAGAAAATGACATGATGATTGGAACTGAGTTTACTTCAGTGCCAAGGTTTACTTCTGATCTTGATCGCATTACAAGTCCATAAGATGCCTACGTCTTGCGAAAGTACACCGACGGTGACCCGCCGTGTTGGATGCGGTAGCACAGTAGTAATCTGGACCTATTGTTCGTGACGAGTTCCGGTGCCGTCAGGGCACCGAGGGTCCCAATTTATTGTCCAATTGTACATTCCCGAGAGCGAAAGGAGCACCTCGGCCATGGACGGCCGCGTCCGGGGCTCCCGGGCCACGCACCTCAGTGCCAACGCGAGCATAGCGAACACCACGTCCAACGGGTACCGCCCATGCAGCCGGCCGTCGACGAACGCCGTCACCTTGTCCAGCAGGTCGCCGGCGCCGCCGCCCAGGCCCAACCGTTCCGCTTCCTCCCAAAGCAATACCACCTTCCCGTTCTCGCCGCCGCCGACGTCATCGTCTTGTCTAGCCGCCTCCTTCCCGGACAAGAGCTGAAGCACGAGGACGCCGAACGCGAACACGTCGAGCTGGGGGCCGATCAACCCGTGCTCGAGGTACTCGGGCGCCAGATAACCTTGCGTGCCGACCACGTGCCGGGTCATCCACAGGCCGCCGCGGTCGTCGTCCTCGTCGTCCGTGGTGATCGCGCGCGCGAGGCCGAAGTTTGAGAGCTTGGCGCGGAAGCACGCGTCGAGGAGGATGTTGCTGGCCTTGAGATTCTTATGCACGTAGGGAGGATCGGTGTAGTTGTGCAGGTAGTTGAGCCCGCCTGCCACGTCGAGCGCCACCTGCACGCGCTGGCTCCACCCGAGCACGCGGCCCTCCTCCTCCTCGCCTCCGTGGAGCCAGTCGCTGAGCGCGCCGTTCCCGGCGAACTCGAACACCGTGTAGGTGTAGCCGCCGTGCATGCACAGGCCGGACATGCGGATGAGGCTCGAGTGGTTGACGCGCCCCAGGATGGTCACCTCAGTGCCCACGTCGCCGGGCACTCGCTTCACGACCACAGCGCTGCCGTTGATCACCGCGCGGTAGACCGACGAGTTTCCAATACGCTGCTCCTCCGAGAAACCTGACGTCGCCCTCTCTAGATCCCCGTAGTCGTACACGGTCAGCGACCCCACTGCCTCGCGCACCACCATGGGCCACATCAAGGACGCCGCCCTCGTCAAAGCTCCCTTCGCCGGCCCGTCTGGCGCAGCATGCTCCACTGCCGGTAGGGTGGTCTTGCTTCGGTCACCACGGTCGCCGTGCCGCCGACACCAACGGCGTAGCAAGAAGAGAGCAAGCACGACACCCAAAGTAAGAACACTGCATCCAGCAGCAACGCCGACGACGACCCGCCACCTAGGAGTAGGACCACTGCTTGATTCAGTGGAACTCGCCGGCGGGACTGACGCCGGATCGGACGGTGCTGGTGACGGTGTCGGTGGCTCCGGCAGGAACGCTATTTCAGAGGTGGGCGGATCCTTGAGTGGCACCAGCATGGTGGTGAACGGGTATACGGTGGTGTCGTCGGTGATGCTATTGGCGTGAAGCAGGGCCTGGTAGTCGGCGTGGAAGCGGTCGGCGACGGTGGACGCGTCGTCGTCCCAGTCGAGGACGTAGGTCACGAGGTACTTGACTCCAGCCGAGGCCTGCGCGGGCGAAGGGCACGCGCAGCGGAGCGGCACGGTGAGGGCGATGCCGGGATACAGATCGAGGCTATCATGCGCGGGGTTCTGCGCCATCATCGCCTGGCAGGTGGAGAGCCCCTGGTACAGGTCGCTCGAGATGGAGAAGTAGGTCTCGTAGTCGAACTGGATGACGTAGGCGGCGTCATGCTGGTAGTGCCCCGCCGCCGTGCAGGCGCAGCGGACGGGGACGAGGAGCAGGGTGCCGTTCTGGACCGGGGAGGCGACGGGCACGGAGTTGGCGGCGGCGACGGCGGACGTGCTGGCGTTGAGGAGGTAGGCGACGGTGATTGGGGAGCCGTAGCCGGGCAGATCGGAGCGGAAGGCCAGGTAGGTGGCGCATGCCGGTGCCGAGGAGGAGTTTGCGTGGTTGCTCTTGCTCTTGCTGCAGGTGTAGCCGAGGACCGAGCTGCCGTTGTTGGCGTAGCAGTCGCTCTGCGCGTTGGCCTCGTACTCTTGCTGCGCAGACGCGAGCGGGGACAGCGTGAGGAGGAACGAAATGAGGAGGTGGTGGATGGCAAGCGAAGCTGGGGCGCGGCCATGGAGACGAGGACGAGGCATGATTTGCTTACTTGGACTTGGAATAGTTTGGTTCATCGCTTCCCCTGCAGGATGCTGGCGAAGAGTGTGGAGCCGGGAATTAATAACCAAGTGAAGACTCAGGAGTAGACTAGTACAAACGACCTCGACCGTTGACGTAGACGGAAAGCCGATATTTCCTGGTAAAATTTTGGTATTTTCAAGGCAAATTTAAATTAAGAGGTAATTATACCACTAGTGCTTGAACTTGCCACAAGTGTGCAATTTAGTGCCTGAACTTGTAAAATACATCGAACTGGTTCTACAACTTGGCATGAACATGCAAATACGGTTCAAATCTCATCTTTATACGTTCACGATGCTGACGAGGCATGTCAGCGTGGCATGTGGCCTGCTGTCAGCGATCGGTAGATGGGCGTGTGGTCTGGTTTTGCAAATAAAACCCTGAAATTATTTTCTTATAAAAAAGCCCCCTGAAATTATTTTCTTGTTAAAAAAAACCTTGGAGATAAATTTCACATACCACTCAACCGTTGGCAACGTAAGGCCATATAGCGGCCACACATACCACTCAAACACACGAGATGTAATACCACAAAGGATAAATTTACCTTTATAATATAATGCACTTGTGGGGTAAAATGGACCACGTTTCAGCCCATTTTCAATGTGTTGGTTTATTCATTTTAAAATTTGTAAAAAACTACGTAAATGATAATCGTGTTTTATAAATAATAATCTACAGTATAATTAACATAAAATATATTTACAAAGTTAATTTAATTTCACAAAATATCTAGGCAATAATTTTACAGAATAAACACTGTTAAATTACAAATTCTGAAAATATTTGTATATTTTTAAAACATGCTTGATTTTAAATAAAAATTAAAGTAAAATTTTAAACTTTTGTATATTTAACTAAATTCTCATATAAGTTAATAAAATTCCATGTTTTTTATAAAATATTCATGTAGTACATGAAAGTTTCATGCTTTAAGAATTATTTTGGGTTGTTTTAAAAGATTATATAATACATAAAAGTTTGTGTGTTTTGAAATAAATTCTTAGATTGCAGATCCTCACATGAATAATATTTAAATCAAATAACATTTTTATAATTCTATAAATATTTAATTTTTTATGAATATGTTATAAAATAACACATGCATTCTTTTTAAAAATCACATGTAAAATTTTAAATACTTTTAAATTATATTTTTTTACAGTCATATATACTAATTATACTGTAGAAACATGAGATCTTTTTGGTTGGAGTGGTATCCGAGGATGCTATATAACCTCGGATGTTTGAATCACAGGCGCGACACTATTTTTTGCTGGAATAAATTCTGTTAATTTATGTTGTTCCGCCTAGTGTATATAAATCATATGAATCCATTCACCACAGTAAGTTTGAAGCGGTGGACTGGCTGGCCACGCCTGCATGCTAAAAGTAGGCCACAGGTTTAAAATTTAAATCCCCGGCAAAACAGTTTTATTTTCATTTTACAAATGTGTGATGTTTCTAATTGAGGACCTATTTGTAAGAAAAAATGTTAGGGGGCTTTCCAAGAAAAATGACATGCTGGAAAGCTTCATCAGCACCGTAGGCGTGTACATATGAGATTTGAACCGTATTTGCACCTCCTTGTCAAGTTATAGAACCAGTTTAATGTATTTTTCAAGTTCAAGCACTAAAGTAAACATCCATGGCAAGTTTAAGCACCACCCGTGTATTTACCTCTTAAATTAAGTACTAACCTACCAAGACTAGACGAGGTTGAGCAGCGCAGCCGGCGCTTTCAACCTAGCCCTCAGAGCATCTCCACTAGGCCCCCCAACAAGCTCCCCAGGACCACTTTTTCAGCGCCGGCGGGCGAAAAAAGCCCCACTCACGCCCCCAAAGGCTAACTTTTCGCCGGAGTTGACTCAAATTAGCCCCGGCGAGCTCACCCCGAACCCAGCCCCCCGGGGGGCAGCTGGGGACGCCGGCGCTGCTTTTTTGCCTCATGTGGCCCACTTGCAGCCACATCTCCCCCCAGATTGTCTCTTCCTGTCGCTTTCTCGCCCCCACTTTTCCTCTCCCCATCCGATTCTCTCTTCCCGTGCCCCAGCTCCACCTTGCCTTCCTGCCTGCTCGCCGTGCTTGCCCTGCGCCCCCTTCCTCCTCCTCCTCTCCGTCCTCGTCGCCGCCGCCGCCGCGGCCTCGGAGGAGCGCCCGCGCGTCACCCATCCTCACCAAGCTCCCCTCCGCCGCCGCGCCCACGGGATTCGCCTCCCTGCGCTCCGCCGGAGTGCCCGTCCGCGGGCTCCGCCCCGTCCCAGTGCCGCGAGTGCCTGGCCGCCGCGGTCAGGAAGCTCGCCGACAGCGCGAGCGCGGCCACGGCCAGGCGCGGGCGCGGCCAGCGCGAGCAGCAGGCGCCAGGGAGTAGCAGATGGCGCACCTGAGGGCGGCCCAGTTGCCCTTCTTCCCCAGGTTGTCCCCGAGCGGGACGCGCCGCCCCGAGTCGATGAGAAGGTTGGACGCGATGCGACGGTCGTCCAGGGACCCGCCATCCATGTACTCGAGCAGGATCTGCAGCTCGTCGGCCTGCTCGTACATGCCGTGGCAGGGCACGATGGATGGGTGCTCCGTGGTGCGCAGGATGAGCGCGTAGGCAGCGGAAGCGACATGGCCAGCGCGAGCAGCAGGAGCGGCGAGGACGACGGCTCGCTTGGGGATGGAAACGGCTGGAGATTTTTTCATCCTCACGCTAAAAATCTCGCCGGCAGCCCCCCAAGCGGCGAAAAAAATGCCTCCTGGGGGCTCAACGGCTGGAGATGCTCTCACCATGGTCGTGTTGCCAGAGTCGACGAGGTAAGTGAGAATCCGCACCATAGAGACTGCGTCAAACGTGTGCACGCACTCATTCAGCCACCTGAGCCACCACTATAGCTGGCCAAACGGGCCGGCCCGGCCCGGCACGGCACGGCCCATCCTAATCGTGCCTGGCACGGCCCGGCCCGCCTAGGCACGATTATTATACGGGCCGTGCCGTGCCAGCCCGCGTGCTGCAGCCTGCAGCCCAAGCACGGCCCGTATGCTAATCGGGCCGGCCCACCGGCACGCCAGGCCCACTAATCTACCTCTTATTTTGCGCATTGAGCGTTTTTAGCCTATTTTTACCTGTTGGCCCATATTAGGATACATAAAAAAATATAAAAAAGTTAATCGGGCCGTGCCGTGCCGGCCCGCGTGCTCGCCCTTCAGGCCCAGGCACGGCCCATGGCGTGCCGCGTGCCGGGCCCGGCCCGTTTAGCACGTGCCGTGCCGTGCCAGGCCCGTGCCGTGCCGGCCGTGCTACCGGGCCGACCCAACTATCCCGGCCCGTTTGGCCAGCTATAGCCACCACCCAAGGAAGAGAAATTCGAAGAAAATAAGTGGCAAATAGATCTGGGAGAGCATGGGGATCGATTACTTGATGCCAGCAATGGCATCTTTTTTTTTTCCGAAGCGGAGGCAAAAGATTTGCCTCATCTATTAAAGTAGAGGAGAATAGTTTTGTAGAGTTACACAAGGCCGGAGTACGGCATGACAATTACTCGCGCGATACAATGTTCCCTAATTGTTTAGCCTCTGCAGTAACCCATAGGTTGGCCTCATCTATAATAAGCTTGAGAAGGATTGGCGGTGGCGTCTCTTTGTGGCGGAAGACTCTAGCGTTCCTTTCGTTCCAAATTGTCCAGGATACGAGCATGGTAAGGGAGGCCATGGCTCGACGATCCGGAATGCTCGAATTGGTGCGCTTGTCCCACCAAGAGAGGAGGGAATCCTCAAGGTGCCAGTCAGAAGGGTCCAGATGCGCAAGCCCATACTTGTCAATGAGCATCCGCCAAAGCCTCAAGGTGAAGCGGCATTTGGCGAATAGGTGGACGCCCGACTCCTGCACCTGCTTACAGAGCGGGCAAAGACCGCAGTTGTCCCAGCCACATCGCTCTAGCCTGTCGGCGGTCCAAATCCGATCTTGTAAGGCCAGCCAAGAGAAGAATTTGACCTTTGGGGGCGCCCACATTTTCCAGACCATGGAGTCCATGGGGGAAAGCGTCAAACCCAGAAATTGTGCCTTGTATGCAGTGGACGCCGAATATGAGCCATCCGAAGAGTGCTTCCAAATGATGTCATCCTCAGAGTGGATGTCGAGGTGTATGTCATGGATGAGAAGCCAGAGGGTGAAAAATTCCCGCACATGCTGGCCAGTGATGGTAATGTCTCGTCTGATCGTAAGCATCCAAGCATTCTCTCTAATAGCCTCTCGCACCTTCCAGTTCTTTCTCCTCGAGGCCTCAAAGACGAGAGGTGCAATGTCCTTCGGCTTGCGGCCAAGCAGCCAGGGGGAGTCCCAAAAAGGCGTTTTGGCCCCATTGCCCACGATGATGGAAGTGGAGGCGTAGAAAAAATCACGGTCCTCCTCGGTGCAAGGGTTGCCCAGGCCGACCCAGAGCTTGGACGGCTCTTTCCATTCAAACCAAAGCCATCTGAGCCTCAAAGCACGAGCAAATTTGTCGGTGTTAAGAACACCCAAACCCCCATAGCTGGTGGGGCGGCAGACCATGTCCCAGTTGACTTTACATTTGGCACCGGTGGTCTTGTCAGAGCCGGACCAAAGAAAAGCTCGCTCAATCTTGTTGAGGTTGTCAAGAGAACCCTGAGGGACAATGAGTGGTGTGATGGAGTACACAGCCTGAGAGGTGATGACAGAGCGAACAAGGGCCGTGCGCCCAATGGTGGTGATGTTCTGCCCATCCCAGGTGACCAATTTTCCAGCTGCCTTGTCCTGGAGGTATTGGAAGTCAACTTTCTTCAGTCTCCAAACCGAGAGCGGGAGGCCCAAGTATTTGATAGGGAAAAACGCCCTGGTCGCCGGGATGCTGCTGAGAATGCTCACAAGATCAAGGTTGGCGCATCGAATGGGAACGACAGAGCTTTTGTGGAAGTTGGTGCAAAGGCCCGTGACGTCTCCAAAGCCTTTTAAGATGGTTGCAAGGTTGTCAATATCACTCTTAATTGGCGCCATGAACACGGCGGCGTCATCCGCATAGAGGGAGGTTCTGACCATTGTACCTCGGCCACGAATCTTATGAATGATTCCCTTGCGCGTAGCCAAGTTGAGGATCTTGTGCAACGGGTCAATTGCGAGCACGAAGAGCAGAGGCGAGATGGGGTCTCCTTGGCGAAAACCACGTCCATGCCTGATGGGGGGGCCAGGCAGGCTCTTGAGGAGGAAGAGCGAGGACGAGGACGAAAGCAATGCCGCAATCCAATTTCTGAATTTATCAGGGAACCCCATGCGTTGCATGAGATCCAAGACATACTCCCATTGGACTGAGTCAAAAGCCTTTTTCATGTCCAGCTTGAATAATAGAGCTGGAGTCTTGCACTTGTGCAGCCGACGAGCGAAGTTGCGAACATACATGAAATTATCATGAATGCTTCTCTTCTTGATAAATGCACTCTGCGCATTGGAAACCAGAGCATCCATGAGCGGCGCTAGGCGAATGGACAACACCTTGGCGATGATTTTGGCAACGGCGTGGATAAGACTGATAGGCCTATAGTCGGAGATCCCCTCAGCGCCGTCCTTCTTGGGCAATAAGACCACATTGGCAGAGTTTAGCCATTGCAGGTTGTCCGTGCGCAGGGAGTCAAAGAAGTGGATGACTCGCATGAAGTCCACCTTGATGAGGTCCCAACATTTCTTGAAGAAAATGCCGGTGAAGCCGTCTGGGCCGGGAGCTTTGTCGTTGGGCATTTCTTTGATAGCAGCCCAGACCTCCTCCTCAGTGATGACAACGCCAAGAGCGTGGAGGTTGTGATGCTGGATGTCGAGCTCATCCCAGTTAAAGCCTACGTTACTGTTGGTTCCAATCTGCCCCATGACCTCGAAGAAGTGGTCGTGGATGATCTTCTCCTTCTGCCCATGCTCAGTCACCCAACCGTGAGCCCGTTTGATGCGGTGAATATGGTTTTTTTCTTCTCCTGGCATTGACACAGCGATGGAAAAAATTTGTGTTCGCATCCCCTTCTTTGAGGTTGGCCACCCTCGCACACTGGCTCTTCCTAGCTCTCTGAAGGACCGCCAGGCTAATGACTCGTCGTTTAAGTCTAGCCCGAAGGTCGGACTCGGCGGGGGAGAGGAGACGCGTCTCTTGAGCAATGTCCAACCAAAGGATGACCAACAGAGCTGCATGGAGTTGGACGTTGGCCTTCGAGAACATTTTTCTACTCCATTCCGAAAGGCGGAGGGCGGTTTTTCTGAGCTTATGATGAAGGACTTGATAGGGCTCCGAGTGGGGCATGTGCTCGTTCCAGGCCGTTTGGATCACCTCAGTGAACCCAGGCAAGGAGACCCAAATGTTTTCAAATTTGAAGGAGCGGGGATGTCTGGGTCCTTTGTCATCTGCCAGGAGCAGCGGACAGTGGTCCGACAAGGAGGATGAAAGCGCGTGGAGAACGTGGGTGTTGTATGTGGTGTCCCACTCTGCATTGCAGAAAAAGGAGTCTAGCTTGCACAGGGTTGAATTGGATCGCTCGTTACTCCAGGTAAAGCGCCTGTTCTGAAGATGGATTTCCTTAAGCTCACAAGACTGCAACGTCGCACGGAAGCGGTTGATCACTTCTGTTCACGTTTCATCTTTCAATCGCTCGCAGCAAATCAGAAGAAATGGCACATGTGGATGAGAGGAGCCTGGTGGGGGATCTAACGAGATGAGAGGAGAGTTCCTGACTTCCTATGTATGGTCTGTTTTTCCTTTTTTAAGGGAAACGGGTTGTTTTTCTTGGAAGAAAAAAAAGGTGCGTGGTGGTATGACTGCCGGGCCTACATCAAAACCTATGAGCCTACATCCGAGTATACGCCGCGCAGCGCTACGCACAATTGGTTTCAGTTTTACTAGTACAAATGTCCGTGCGTTGCACCGGGCGAAAAAAAGGTGCACAACCTACTTTATGCGCCATTTTTTATATCCAATTTTAATAAACATCAATAATAAGGTTACACTGATTATTGCTTTTTGTAGGATGAAGTTTGGACATGAAGAAGCAACTTAGCATTCTTTGTCTGATGGAAGAGTAGTTTTGGATGGAATAGTTGTCCATCAGTTTTATTTTTTACTTTTCGAGAAAATGCGAAAATTTCCTTCTTTTTTTATAAAACTCACAAAAAATTGGGACTCTTTTAAGGAAAGCTGAGGTTTTTACAGAAATTGAAGCATCTTTTTGAGGAACTTTTTTTGGAACAGATGTCTTTTTTTGAAAAAAGAAATTTTGATTATTTTAAGTTTTTGTACAAATTACAATGAAAATATATTTTTTAGAAAAATTGGAACATTTTTGGGAATTTTGAACCTTTTTAAAAGTGTGAACATTCTTTTAAGTGTAAACACATGTAAGACTGTGAACATTTTTAACCTACTTTACTATGTCGAATTTTTCTACAGATAGTTGGTTGTTTGCTTGGAAATAGTACTCCTGATGAAAAAAGGAAGTAACAGTCAGCTCTATGTAAAAAACAATTATGCTGCAGTAATAGAAATAGAAGTTACGAAAGCCTGACCAGTTATTCCTGCCCACTAATTAAATTTGTAGAATTATCAACCATAAGCATTGCATTATTGCATACGGCTAAACTTGACATATATATACCACACAGTGCGTCCAAACCTATTTCAGCAAGAGAAAGAACTATTCCTTTAGTTTTACTTGATTTTTGTTAGCAAATAATTGTTGGAAGTTTAGCCGTGCGTTGCCAGATTTACATGGACCATATAAACCACAGTAAGCTGATGTTAGCTATTAGTATAAATTTGACTCTGCCATGTCTGGATTGCAAAAAAATTCATGAGCTTACCTGAGTACAATGCCGCTGGTCCAGCTTCTTGGTGGAAGCCAGATGTGGTCTTGTTGCTGGAGCTGGACTACTCACTGGGACATGATTCTTCAGATGACTTTCCGCTGTTGGACACTCTCGCTGGATTGGCACAATGACTTATCTGGCCTCATGAGGATAGCACTTGTCGTCGAGTCTGGAGCATCATACCATTCTTATGTTAAAACCCCCAAAGCTAAGATAAGATATATAGAAATCCTAAGAGTATGTGTCAAAACGACCTGATCATGAATTACAAAATCTGTTCCAAGGGGAAAATCAGTAAGAAGAATGCAGTTTTGTGTTAATTACTTCCTCGCATCAATTTAAACTACTAACTGCTGCAGCTAGTTTCACAAAGGAAAGAAGATGGCAAAATAATACTCCCTTCGTCCCAACATAAATGTCTCAAGCTTAATACAACTTTACAGTACTAAAGCTAATACAAAATTCTGACACTTATTTTGGGACGGAGGGAGTACAAAGTTTCCATCATATAATCATATACGATCTGTTCAGAAGTACCGAGTGTCATTCTTGAAAGAAAAACTGTTCTCACATAGAAAGTGTCTCTCCTATCTCTACCTAATATTAATATATACTTGTCCTCAAAAAATATTAATATATACTTACAATAGTTAAAAGGAGTAAGTATTCTTCCTTCGTTTTCATCGCACACAACTATTTATTTAACTTGTTTACTGCAAATATAAGCACTAACAATGGGCTCCGAACATTATAAAGTACCAATTTCATTACATAATTTCTCTCCATAGCCAAGGCAAGCAAGTTCAACACCACCATGTTTGGTCACCCATTTTGGCTTCTAAATTCGATTGTACCAGCTACATTTTATGTTAAAACATCAAACAAAGTATATCCTTCAAATGAAAGAACAACTTTAACCCGGTGGTCCCGGTAGACACATCAAAGATGATTATTATATAGCACAATGTCGGTGCTTCCCTACACATCATTAAACTATAAATTCAGATGGGGTATAGAATGAAAAAAAAATAGCATTATCAATAAACCTGGAGTAGCAACAGCTATAAGCAGACCAGCCCGGCGCAAGCGCCGTTCGTGTCCGGCGAGAGCCACGACAGTCACTCGCGTTTCTCTTCCTTGGCCATACCGCGCGCGTTATTCTCTCCGTAGGCCACGCGCGCGTCTTCTGTTGCTAAATTCTGCGGCTAATAGTTTTCCAATAAGATGACACACTGAAATCAACCTGTTAAGGCCAACAAACTGGTTGAGATGTTTTCAGCTCAGGTGTCAACCACTGAACTGAATAAAAAAAAAAAGATAATTCCCCTTGCCATGAACACAAGAACAGAGTATAAGAAGTTAATCAGGTGGGGTTCGATCCAATCGTCGCCCCCCGCGCGCATATGCATGTATGTATGCCCATCTCTATGATAAAATTGAATTTTGTTTTTGTCTGGTTTATAGCAGCAGTCACCTCCTCGTCATCTCACTGGGATGGCAGATGCCGAATGCCAATGCCGGCCTACCTATATGTACACCAAAGGATTGTATATTACAATGGTTGGGAATCACCTCACGGCGCTCTCACCTCGCGGTGCCGTAGCAGTGAAGGAATCCCCACAGCAGGGCGGCATTCAGGAGCGTACTGAACACCCATGCCCCGATGCCGCTGCGCCTGCCAGCTGCTGCCCCGCCGAAGTGCATCCACATGACCCCCGCGTGGCACACCAGGTTGCACCCCAGCAGCCCCAGCTGGCAGGCGAGCGCCACTGGCGCCGACCCGCTCCGGGCGGCGCGCGCCGCAGGGAGCCCCGCATTGTTCAGTCAGAACCGGAACCTGAAGGTGACGGCGTGGGCCAGCGTGGAGGCCAGGATGTCCAGCTGCTGGAACGACTACGAGAACTCCAGCCAAAGGAACGCCATGGCCACGGACGCCGCGTGCGCGAACACCTGGGCGGCCGCCCCGCGACGGCGCCGCAACCCATATCCACGCAGCAGGCAACCACCGAGGAACCCAGCCGCAGCTCGCCGGAGCGGCGCCGCTCCTTCTCTCTGCTCTTTTCTTCCATTGCTCTCCCCCTCCTTCCTCTGTTTTTCCTCCTCCCCTCTCTGCTCATCTCCCTCCCTCGTTTCTTCTCTACAGAAGCCCCAACGTCATGGACGATCTGTGCAAGAGGCTGGTCATGGCGCCGGACATCGATCCCGCAGCTCGGCAAAAGGCGGCCATGGATCAGGAGGCGCGCGTGCGCAGTGCAGTATGGGCGGCGCGGAACGAGGAGGTCGAGCGCCACGGACGACCCGTGATGTACCATTGCTGGCAGAAGGAGAGGGCCATGGATCGTGGTGAGCTCAGGCCGTTGCGGATGAACAAGGGGCGGAGAGAGAAGGAGAATGAAGAGGAAAGAGGAGGCATGTGGGCTGAGGGGAGATCGCCGGCGTGGCCCTCCGCGGCGGCGGGCGGTCTCCCGTGGGTGTGGAATCGGGTGGGAGGGCATCTCTCGCGCGTGCGGCGCAGAGGAGAAATTGGGGATCGATTATCCAGCGAATCGTTTTTTTTTTTACATGTGGACTGCGGGTTGATTACGTAAATCAGAGGTTTTTTTTGCAAAAAGGACGCAACGGTGAACCCGGAGACTCAATCCATGCTTTATTATTAGGGAGAGATATATCTAAAAAAACTTGGTTACGCTTTCAAAAAAAAACTTAGTTACCTAAAAAACAAAAACAGAAGTATGGTTACAGTTTTATCTAAAAACAGACTTGGTCTCAGTTTTTTTGGGGGTTATATAATTTATATAAGTTGCATGTACTTGCTTTGGATGTGTTCACAAAAACAAAATTTAAAGTTCTGTATGATGGAAAAAGTAACAAGTCCAAATCACCAGAAAACTAACACAAATAAATGGCAAGTCAAATAACTCTACTGTATATATTGAAAGCTGAATAAAATTGTTGCTTATTGATTGTTTGGTGCGGCATACAAGAGTATATAAGAGGGTACAAACTGACTTAGGGTAGGGGTACAAAACTGACTTGGATTAGAAGTCGTATACCATAATGACTACTCTAACATCCCCCCGCAGTATCAATGGCAGGCTCGACGACGTTGAGACTGAAACAGATATCTTGAAACGGCTTAGTAGGCAGTGCCTTGGTGAAAATGTCAGCAAACTAAGCCGTAGAGGGAACATGAAGCACCCGAACCTGACAAAGAGCAACCTTTTCACGAACAAAATGAATATCAATCTCAATATGCTTTGTGCGTCGGTGTTGAACTGGATTGCCGGTCATGTAGACTGTCGATATGTTGTCACAGTAGACAATAGTGGCCTGCTTAATAGGCCTATGTAGCTCGGAGAGTAACTGCCGAATCCAGATTGTATCTGCAACGGCATGTGCCACGGCGCGATACTTAGCCTCGGCCGACGAACGTGAGACTGTAACCTGTCTTTTTGAAGACCAAGAAATCAAATTGTTACCAAGAAAAACACAAAAACCGGAAGTGGACCTTCGAGTGTCAGGACAACCAGCCCAGTCTGCATCAGAGTATGCGGTAAGCGAGTTTGGAGAAGAATTATTGAGGTGGAGACCATGATTGAGAGTTCCTTTTAAATATCGAAGAATGCGTTTAACATGATTATAGTGAGGAACCCGGGGATCATGCATATAGAGATATGCTTGTTGAACAGCAAAAGAGATTTCAGGACGAGTAATGGTGAGATATTGGAGAGCACCTGTGAGGCTACGATAGAGAGTAGGATCGGAAAAGGGTTCACCGGTAGCCGAAAGTTTAAAACTAGTATCGACAGGAGTGCGAGATGATTGACAGTCAAGCATACCAGCACGATTAAGAAGATCAAGAATATACTAACGTTGGGAAAGAAAAAGGCTGGAGGAATCTCGAACAACAGCAATGCCTAAGAAATGATGAAGGAGTCCTAGGTCAGTCATAGAAAATTCAGATCTAAGAAGAGAGACAATATGATCTAAGAACTTTTGAGAGGATGCGTATGAATGATATCATCTACATAGAGAAGTAAATAGGCAGTGTCAGAAGTTTGATGACACACAAAAACAGAGGTGTCGGAGAGAGATGGAGTGAAGCCTATTGTTTGAATGAAGGAGGAGAAGCGTTGAAACCAAGCTCGTGGGGCCTGTTTAAGACCGTAGAGAGATTACTGAAGAAGACATACATGAGTTGGAAAGGATGGATTTTCAAAACCCAGAGGTTGCTGGCAGTAGACATTTTCTTGAAGGGAACCATGAAGGAAAGCATTTTTAACATCAAGTTGGTGAATAGGCCAGGAAGAGGAGACAACAACACTAAGAACGGTGCAAATGGTGCTAGGTTTAACAACAGGAGAAAAGGTTTCTTCGTAATCAATTCCTTGTTGCTGAGAAAAGCCACGACAAACCCACCTGGCTTTATATCGTGAGAGGCTCCCATCGGAGTGGAACTTTTGGCGAAAAATCCATTTGCCAGAAACAATATTTGTATTGGGAGGACGACGAACAAGTTGCTAGGTGTTGTTTTGAAGTAAAGCATTATATTCTTCTTGCATGGCAGCGGCCCAATTGGGATCAAGTAGAGCAGTTTTGTAATTCTTTGGAAGGGAAGTGGGAGATACGGAGGTATGAAGGTTTAGGCGATCTTGGGGTTGATGAAATCCTGATTTGGCCCTAGTACGCATGCGATGATCGTTAACTGGGGCTGCTGTAGGAATAGCACGAGGGGGTATGGTGGGTACTGGTGAGTCCGGTGCAGCGGAAGAGTCGGACGAAGGAGTAGGGGTGGGTGGTGGAGTGGGAGCAGGGCTGGGTGGTGGAGTGGGAGTAGGGGCCGGGGGTGTTGGGGAGGGAGCAGGGGTCGAGGGTGTTGGGGACGTCTCGGGTGGGGTGAGGGTAGGGTTGGGATCGGCTATGGTGGGTGTTAATGGTGGTGGTGTTGGGGAACATTGCAGAAAATAAAAAAAATCTACGGTTTCACCAAGATCCATCTATGAGTTCATCTAGCAATGAGTGATAGTAGTGCATCTACATACCTTTGTAGATCGCGAGCGGAAGCGTTCAAGAGAACGGGGTTGAGGGAGTCGTACTCGTCGTGATCCAAATCACCGATGACTAAGTGCCGAACGGACAACACCTCCGCGTTCAACACACGTACAGAGCGAATGACGTCTCCTCCTTCTTGATCCAACAAGGGGGAAGGAGAGGTTGATGAAGATCCAGCAGCACGACGGCGTGGTGGTGGATGCAGCAGGGTTCCGGCAGAGCTTCGCCGAGCTTCTGCGAGAGGGAGAGGTGTAGCAAGGGAGAGGGAGGCGCCAAGACTTCAGGGGTGCGGCTGCCCTCCCCCCCTCTTTATATAGGGACCCCATGGGGGGGCGCCGGCCCTAGAGATGGGATCTCTAGGGGCGCGGCGGCCAAGGGGGGTGGAGTGCCCCCCAAGGCAAGTGGAGGCGCCCCCTCTCCTAGGGTTCCCAACCCTAGGCACAGAGGGGGCCCCAGGGGGGTGCACCAGCCCACTAGGGGCTGGTTCCCCTCCCACTTCAGCCCATGGGGCTCTCTGGGATAAGTGGCCCCACCCGGTGGACCCCCGGGACCCTTTCGGTGGTCCCGTTACAATACCGGTGGACCCTGAAACTTTCCCAATGGCCGAAACTCGACTTCCATATATAATTCTTTACCTCCGGACCATTCCGGAACTCCTCATGACGTCCGGGATCTCATTCGGGACTCCGAACAACTTTCGGTTTGCTGCATACTCATATTCATACAACCCTAGCATCACCGAACCTTAAGTGTGTAGACCCTACGGGTTCGGGAGACATGTAGACATGACCGAGACGGCTCTCCGGTCAATAACCAACAACGGGATCTGGATACCCATGTTGGCTCCCACATGCTCCTCGATGATCTCATCAGATGAACCACGATGTCGAGGATTTAAGCAACCCCGTATACAATTCCCTTTGTCAATCGGTACGTTACTTGCCCGAGATTCGATCGTCGGTATCCCAATACCTTGTTCAATCTCGTTACCGGCATGTCACTTTACTCGTACCGTAATACATGATCCCGTGACCAGACACTTGGTCACTTTGAGCTCATTATGATGATGCATTACCGAGTGGGCCCAGAGATACCTCTCCGTCATACGGAGTGACAAATCCCAGTCTCGATCCGTGTCAACCCAACAGACACTTTCGGAGATACCTGTAGTGCACCTTTATAGTCACCCAGTTACATTGTGACGTTTGGTACACCCAAAGCACTCCTACGGTATCCGGGAGTTACACGATCTCATGGTCTAAGGAAAATATACTTGACATTGGAAAAGCTCTAGCAAAACGAACTACACGATCTTGTGCTATGCTTAGGATTGGGTCTTGTCCATCACATCATTCTCCTAATGATGTGATCCCGTTATCAATGACATCCAATGTCCATAGTCAGGAAACCATGACTATCTGTTGATCAACGAGCTAGTCAACTAGAGGCTCACTAGGGACATATTGTGGTCTATGTATTCACACGTGTATTACGATTTCCGGATAATACAATTATAGCATGAATAAAAGACAATTATCATGAACAAGGAAATATAATAATAATCCTTTTATTATTGCCTCTAGGGCATATTTCCAACAGTCTCCCACTTGCACTAGAGTCAATAATCTAGTTACATTGTGATGAATCGAACACCCATAGAGTTCTGGTGTTGATCATGTTTTGCTCGCGGAAGAGGTTTAGTCAACGGATCTGCGACATTCAGATCCGTATGTACTTTGCAAATATCTATGTCTCCATCTTGAACATTTTCACGGATGGAGTTGAAACGACGCTTGATGTGCCTGGTCTTCTTGTGAAACCTGGGCTCCTTGGCAAGGGCAATAGCTCCAGTGTTGTCACAGAAGAGAGTGATTGGCCCCGACGCATTGGGTATGACTCCGAGGTCGGTTATGAACTCCTTCATCCATATTGCTTCATGTGCTGCCTCCGAGGCTGCCATGTACTCCGCTTCACATGTAGATCCCGCCACGACGCTCTGCTTGCAACTGCACCAGCTTACTGCTCCATGATTCAACATATACACGTATCCGGTTTGTGACTTAGAGTCATCCAGATCTGTGTCGAAGCTAGCATCGACGTAACCCTTTACGACGAGCTCTTCGTCACCTCCATAAACGAGAAACATGTCCTTTGTCCTTTTCAGGTACTTCAGGATATTCTTGACCGCTGTCCAGTGTTCTTTGCCGGGATTACTTTGGTACCTTCCTACCAAACTTACGGCAAGGTTTACATCAGGTCTGGTACACAGCATGGCATACATAATAGATCCTATGGCTGAGGCATAGGGGATGACACTCATCTCTTCTTTATCTTTTGCCGTGGTCGGGCATTGAGCCGAGCTCAATCTCACACCTTGCAATACAGGCAAGAACCCTTTCTTGGACTGATCCATTTTGAACTTCTTCAATATCTTATCAAGGTATGTGCTTTGTGAAAGACCTATGAGGCGTCTCGATCTATCCCTATAGATCTTGATGCCTAATATGTAAGCAGCTTCTCCAAGGTCCTTCATTGAAAAACACTTATTCAAGTAGGCCTTAATGCTGTCCAAAAGTTCTATATCATTTCCCATCAAAAGTATGTCATCTACATATAATATGAGAAATGCTACAGAGCTCCCACTCACTTTCTTGTAAACGCAGGCTTCTTCATAAGTCTGCATAAACCCAAACGCTTTGATCATCTCATCAAAGCGAATGTTCCAACTCCGAGATGCTTGCACCAGCCCATAAATGGATCGCTGGAGCTTGCATACTTTGTCAGCATTCTTAGGATCGACAAAACCCTCCGGCTGCATCATATACAGTTCTTCCTTAAGATAGCCGTTAAGGAATGCCGTTTTGACGTCCATCTGCCATATCTCATAATCATAGTATGCGGCAATTGCTAACATGATTCGGACGGACTTTCAGCTTCGCTACGGGAGAGAAAGTCTCATCGTAGTCAACCCCTTGAACTTGCCGATAACCTTAGCGAAGTCGAGCTTTATAGATGGTAACATTACCATCCGCGTCCGTCTTCTTCTTAAAGATCCATTTGTTTTCTATCGCTCGCCGATCATCGGGCAAGTCTGTCAAAGTCCATACTTTGTTTTCATACATGGATTCTATCTCGGATTGCATGGCTTCAAGCCATTTGTTGGAATCTGGGCCCGCCATCGCTTCTTCATAGTTCGAAGGTTCACCGTTGTCTAACGACATGATTTCCAGGACAGGGTTGCCATACCACTCTGGTGTGGAACGTGTCCTTGTGGACCTACGAAGTTCAGTAGCAACTTGATCCGAAGTACCTTGATCATCATCATTAATTTCCTCTCCAGTCGGTGTAGGCACCACAGGAACATTTTCCTGAGCTGCACTACTTTCCCGTTCAAGAGGTAGTACTTCATCGAGTTCTACTTTCCTCCCACTTACTTCTTTCGAGAGAAACTCTTTTTCCAGAAAGGATCCGTTCTTGGCAACAAAGATCTTGCCCTCGGATCTTAAGTAGAAGGTATACCCAATGGTTTCCTTAGGGTATCCTATGAAGACGCATTTTTCCGACTTGGGTTCGAGCTTTTCAGGTTGAAGTTTCTTGACATAAGCATCGCATCCCCAAACTTTTAGAAACGACAGCTTAGGTTTCTTCCAAAACCATAATTCATACGGTGTCGTCTCAACGGATTTAGACGGAGCCCTATTTAAAGTGAATGTAGCTGTCTCTAGAGCGTATCCCCAAAATGATAGCGGTAAATCGGTAAGAGACATCATAGATCGCACCATATCCAATAGAGTGCGATTACGACGTTCGGACATACGCTGAGGTGTTCCAGGCGGCGTGAGTTGTGAAACGATTCCACATTTTCTTAAGTGTGTACCAAATTCGTGACTTAAATATTCTCCTCCACGATCTGATTGTAAGAATTTTATCTTTCGGTCACGTTGATTCTCTACCTCATTCTGAAATTCCTTGAACTTTTCAAAGGTCTCAGACTTGTGTTTCATCAAGTAGACATACCCATATCTACTCAAGTCATCAGTGAGAGTGAGAACATAACGATATCCTCCGCGAGCCTCAACGCTCATTGGACCGCACACATCGGTATGTATGATTTCCAATAAGTTGGTTGCTCGCTCCATTGTTCCGGAGAACGGAGTCTTGGTCATTTTGCCCATGAGGCATGGTTCGCATGTGTCAAATGATTCATAATCGAGAGACTCTAAAAGTCCATCAGCATGGAGCTTCTTCATGCGCTTGACACCAATGTGACCAAGGCGGCAGTGCCACAAGTATGTGGGACTATCGTTATCAACTTTACATCTTTTGGTATTCACACTATGAATATGTGTAACATTACGTTCGAGATTCATTAAGAATAAACCATTGACCATCGGGGCATGACCATAAAACATATCTCTCATATAAATAGAACAACCATTATTCTCGGATTTAAATGAGTAGCCATCTCGCATTAAACGAGATCCAGATACAATGTTCATGCTCAAACTTGGCACTAAATAACAATTATTGAGGTTTAAAACTAATCCCGTAGGTAAATGTAGAGGTAGCGTGCCGACGGCGATCACATCGACCTTGGAACCATTCCCGACGCGCATCGTCACCTCGTCCTTCGCCAGTCTCCGCTTATTCCGCAGCTCCTGCTGTGAGTTACAAATATGAGCAACGGCACCGGTATCAAATACCCAGGAGTTACTACGAGTACTGGTAAGGTACACATCAATTACATGTATATCAAATATACCTTTAGTGTTGCCGGCCTTCTTGTCCGCTAAGTATTTGGGGCAGTTCCGCTTCCAGTGACCCTTCCCTTTGCAATAAAAGCACTCAGTCTCAGGCTTGGGTCCATTCTTTGACTTCTTCCCGGCAACTGGCTTACCGGGTGCGGCAACATCTTTGCCGTCCTTCTTGAAGTTCTTCTTACCCTTGCCCTTCTTGAACTTGGTGGTTTTATTGACCATCAACACTTGATGTTCTTTCTTGATTTCTACCTCTGCTGACTTCAGCATTGAAAATACTTCAGGAATAGTTTTCACCATCCCCTGCATATTGTAGTTCATCACAAAGCTCTTGTAGCTCGGTGGGAGCGACTGAAGGATTCTGTCAATGACCGCCTCGTCCGGGAGGTTAATGTCCAGCTGGGACAGGCGGTTGTGCAACCCAGACATTTTGAGTATGTGCTCACTGACAGAACTATTTTCCTCCATCTTACAACTATAGAACTTGTCGGAGACTTCATATCTCTCGACCCGGGCATGAGCTTGGAAAACCATTTTCAGCTCCTCGAACATCTCATATGCTCCGTGTTGCTCAAAACGCTTTTGGAGCCCCGGTTCTAAGCTGTAAAGCATGCCGCACTGAACGAGGGAGTAATCATCAGCACGTGACTGCCAAGCGTTCATAACGTCTTGGTTCTCTGGGATGGGTGCTTCACCTAGCGGTCCTTCTAGGACATATGCTTTCTTGGCAGCTATGAGGATGATCCTCAGGTTCCGGACCCAGTCCGAATAGTTGCTGCCATCATCTTTCAGCTTGGTTTTCTCTAGGAACGCGTTGAAGTTCATGTTGACATGAGCGTTGGCCATTTGATCTACAAGACATATTTTGCAAAGATTTTAGACTAAGTTCATGATAATTAAGTTCATCTAATCAAATTATTTAATGAACTCCCACTCAGATTAGACATCCCTCTAGTCATCTAAGTGTTACACGATCCGAGTCGACTAGGCCGTTCCGATCATCACGTGAGACAGACTAGTCATCATCGGTGAACATCTCCATGTTGATCGTATCTTCCATACGACTCATGTTCGACCTTTCGGTCTCTGTGTTCCGAGGCCATGTCTGTACATGCTAGGCTCGTCAAGTTAACCCTAAGTGTTTTTGCATGTGTAAAACTGTCTTACACCCGTTGTATGTGAACGTAAGAATCTATCACACCCGATCATCACGTGGTGCTTCGAAACGACGAACTTTAGCAACGGCGCACAGTTAGGGGAGAACACTTTCTTGAAATTATTATAAGGGATCATCTTATTTACTACCGTCGTTCTAAGTAAACAAGATGCATAAACATAATAAACATCACATGCAATTATATAGTAGTGACATGATATGGCCAATATCATATAGCTCCTTTGATCTCCATCTTCGGGGCTCCATGATCATCTTCGTCACCGGCATGACACCATGATCTCCATCATCATGATCTCCATCATCGTGTCTCCATGAAGTTGCTCGCCAACTATTACTTCTACTACTATGGCTAACGGTTTAGCAATAAAGTAAAGTAATTACATGGCGTTAAATCATTGACACGCAGGTCATACAATAATTAAGACAACTCCTATGGCTCCTGCCGGTTGTCATACTCATCGACATGCAAGTCGTGATTCCTATTACAAGAACATGATCTCATACATCACAATATATCATTCATCATTCATCACAACTTTTGGCCATATCACATCACAAGGCAATTGCTGCAAAAACAAGTTAGACGTCCTCTAATTGTTGTTGCATCTTTTACGTGGCTGCAATAGGGTTCTAGCAAGAACGTTTTCTTACCTACGAAAAAGCCACAACGTGATTTGTCAACTTCTATTTACCCTTCATAAGGACCCTTTTCATCGAATCCGCTCCAACTAAAGTGGGAGAGACAGACACCCGCTAGCCACCTTATGCAACTAGTGCATGTTAGTCGGTGGAACCTGTCTCACGTAAGCGTACGTGTAAGGTCGGTCCGGGCCGCTTCATCCCACAATACCGCTGAAGCAAAATAAGACTAGTAGCGGCAAGAAAGTTGACAACATCTACGCCCACAACAGATTTGTGCTCTACTCGTGCAATAGAGAACTACGCATAAACCTGGCTCTGATACCACTGTTGGCAAACGTTGCAGAAAATAAAAAAAATTCTACGGTTTCACCAAGATCCAACTATGAGTTCATCTAGCAACGAGTGATAGTAGTGCATCTACATACCTTTGTAGATCGCGAGCGGAAGTGTTCAAGAGAACGGGGTTGAGGGAGTCGTACTCGTCGTGATCCAAATCACCGATGAACAAGTGTCGAACGGACAACACCTCCGCGTTCAACACACGTACAGAGCAAATGACGTCTCCTCCTTCTTGATCCAGCAAGGGGGAAGGAGAGGTTGATGAAGATCTAGCAGCACGACGGTGTGGTGGTGGATGCAGCAGGGTTCCGGCAGAGCTTCGCCGAGCTTCTGCGAGAGGGAGAGGTGTAGCAAGGGAGAGGGAGGCGCCAAGACTTCAGGGGTGCGGCTGCCCTCCCTCCCCCCTCTTTATATAGGGACCCCAGGGGGGGCGCCGGCCCTAGAGATGGGATCTCTAGGGGGGCGGCGGCCAAGGGGGGTGGAGTGCCCCCCAAGGCAAGTGGAGGCGCCCCCTCCCCTAGGGTTCCCAACCCTAGGCGCAGAGGGGGGCCCAAGGGGGGGCGCACCAGCCCACTAGGGGCTGGTTCCCCTCCCACTTCAGCCCATGGGGCCCTCCGGGATAAGTGGCCCCACCCGATGGACCCCCGGGACCCTTCCGGTGGTCCCGGTACAATACCGGTGGACCCCGAAACTTTCCCGATGGCTGAAACTCGACTTACCATATATAATTCTTTACCTCCGGACCATTCCGGAACTCCTCGTGACGTCCGGGATCTCATCCGGGACTCCGAACAACTTTCGGTTTGCTGCATACTCATATTCATACAACCCTAGCGTCACCGAACCTTAAGTGTGTAGACCCTACGGGTTCGGGAGACATGTAGACATGACCGAGACGGCTCTCCGGTCAATAACCAACAGCGGGATCTGGATACCCATGTTGGCTCCCACATGCTCCTCGATGATCTCATCGGATGAACCACGATGTCGAGGATTTAAGCAACCCCGTATACAATTCCCTTTGTCAATCGGTACGTTACTTGCCCGAGATTCGATCGTCGGTATCCCAATACCTCGTTCAATCTCGTTACCGGCAAGTCACTTTACTCGTACCATAATGCATGATCCCGTGACCAGACACTTGGTCACTTTGAGCTCATTATGATGATGCATTACCGAGTGGGCCCAGAGATACCTCTCCGTCATACGGAGTGACAAATCTCAGTCTCGATCCATGTCAACCCAACAGACACTTTCGGAGATACCTGTAGTGCACCTTTATAGTCACCCAGTTACGTTGTGACGTTTGGTACACCCAAAGCACTCCTACGGTATCCGGGAGTTACACGATCTCATGGTCTAAGGAAAAGATACTTGACATTGGAAAAGCTCTAGCAAAACGAACTACACGATCTTGTGCTATGCTTAGGATTGGGTCTTATCCATCACATCATTCTCCTAATGATGTGACCCCATTATCAATGACATCCAATGTCCATAGTCAGGAAACCATGACTATCTATTAATCAACGAGCTAGTCAACTAGAGGCTCACTAGGGACATATTATGGTCTATGTATTCACACGTGTATTACGATTTCCAGATAATACAATTATAGCATGAATAAAAGACAATTATCATGAACAAGGAAATATAATAATAATCCTTTTATTATTGCCTCTAGGGCATATTTCCAACAGGTGGTGGTATGTTGTGTTCGGCAGGTAGGGGAGTATATAGTTGGAAAGGACGGGGAGAGGGAATGTTTGCGGAGCTAGGGGTGTTGGATGGTGTAGTACTGCATTGTGAGAAAGGAAAAATGTGCTCAGCAAACGTGACATGACGAGAGACATGAACGTGTCCGGTGTGAAGGTTGAGACAGTGATAGCCTTTGTGCTCGTTAGAGAAGCCGAGAAAAGCACATGGGATAGAGCGTGGTGACAATTTATTTGCAGAAGTGGCGTAGGCATTGGGAAAACAGAGACAGACGAAAACACGAACCGCGGAGTAGTCGGGGTGGGAAAGAAAGAGGGAATAATAGGGTGTAGTGTTGGGTTTAGTTTTAGAAGGTCGAATATTTAGAAGGAAGGTGGCCATGTGGAGGGCTTCAGCCCAAAACTTGGGAGGCATAGATGATTGAATGAGGAGAGTGCGAACTATATCATCGAGGGTGCGAAGAGAACGTTCGGCTTTACCATTTTGAGGGTAGGTGTAGGGACATGAGAACCTAAGCAGGATGCCATGTTGTAAGAAGAAAGTATGATTTTTAATGTTATCAAACTCGCGACCATTGTCACATTGGATAAAGAGAATTGGGAGGAAGAAGTAAACAAACACATATTGTTGAAAATTAAGAAAAAGAGAATGGACCTCGGATTTGTTGCGTAGAGGAAAAGTCCAGACAAAGTGGGTGAAATCATCTAGGATAACAAGGTAGTATTTAAAACCCGAAACACTTGCAATGGGAGAGATCCATGAATCACAATGTATTAATTCAAAGGGATAAGTGCTACAAGAACTAGAGGAACTAAAGGGAAGACGCACATGTTTGCCTAATTGACATGACTCGCAAAACACAGAATTATGAGAATCCCTATTACATGGTATGGTAAATTCACTAAGCATAGAAGCTAAGACGGCAGGGTTGGGATGGCCCAAGCGATGATGCCAGAGATCGACGGAGGCCAGCATGGATGTTGGAGGGGTAGCGGCAGCAACTCCATTAAGAGAATAAAGATCTCCGGAGCTATTGAAGCGAGCGATCTCGGCCTTGGTCAGGTAATCCTTCACAGATAAACCAAAAGGGTCAAATTCAGCTGAAACTAGATTGTCGCAAGTAAATTGGCGAACAGAAATAAGATTTTTAATGAGGGTGGGTGCAACTAGAACATCACGAAGTAAAAGAGGTTTAGTGGAAGAGGGAAGTTGAGCCTGACCAAGACAATATATAGGAATAGATGATCCATCTCCAAGGGTAATGGAAGGGAAAGGAGATTTAGTGCAAGATGATAACCAATTACTAGATGCAGACATATGACTAGAGGCCCCTGAATCAAAGATCCAATACGTACCTAAGTTTCCTTGTGCAGCAAAGTTATTCATGGCCTGGAGAAAAGCAGCTTGATCCTAGCTCGGCGTCGCAGGTGAGGGTGGCGTCGGGAGCAGTGCCGGCGGATACGATGGTGAAGGCAGTAGGGCCGACTGGGGAGTGTAGTAGGCGCCACCGTCGGTGGAGTAGTGACCATAAGGAGCATACGTCGGGACGGCGTGAGAGGCATTGGCCGGCTGTGGTGGTGGTGGCGTCGGGAGCAGGGCCGGCTGAGGTGTGTAGTAGGTGTTGGAAATATGCCCTAGAGGCAATAATAAATTAGTTATTATTATTATATTTCCTTGTTCATGATAATCGTTTATTATCCATGCTATAATTGTATTGATAGGAAACTCAGATACATGTGTGGGTACATAAACAACACCATGTCCCTAGTAAGCCTCTAGTTGACTAGCTCGTTGATCAATAGATGGTTACGGTTTCCTGACCATGGACATTGGATGTCGTTGATAACGGGATCACATCATTAGGAGAATGATGTGATGGACAAGACCCAATCCTAAGCCTAGCACAAAGATCGTGTAGTTTGTATGCTAAAGCTTTTTTAAATGTCAAGTATCTTTTCCTTAGACCATGAGATTGTGCAACTCCCGGATACCGTAGGAATGCTTTGGGTGTACCAAACGTCACAACATAACTGGGTGGCTATAAAGGTGCACTACAGGTATCTCCGAAAGTGTCTGTTGGGTTGGCACGAATCGAGACTGGGATTTGTCACTCCGGTTGATGAAGAGGTATCTCTGGGCCCACTCGGTAGGACATCAT
Source organism: Triticum aestivum (assembly GCF_018294505.1). NCBI lineage: Eukaryota > Viridiplantae > Streptophyta > Magnoliopsida > Poales > Poaceae > Triticum > Triticum aestivum. The sequence continues at coordinate 684,693,601 of NC_057798.1, read as the reverse complement.
CATAATGTGCACAATGTGACCAAGGGGTTGATCACGGGATGATGTGTTACAGAACGAGTAAAGAGACTTGCCAGTAACGAGATTGAACAAGGTATCGGGATACCGACGATCAAATCTCGGGCAAGTACAATACCGCTAGACAAAGGGAATTGAATACGAGATTGACTGAATCCTCGAGATCGTGGTTCATCCGATGAGATCATCGTGGAACATGTGGGATCCAACATGGGTATCCAGATCCCGCTGTTGGTTATTGACCGGAGAACGTCTCGGTCATGTCTGCATGGTTCCCGAACCCGTAGGGTCTACACACTTAAGGTTCAATGACGCTAAGGTTATAAAGGAAGTTTGTATGTGGTTACCGAATGTTGTTCGGAGTCCCGGATGAGATCCCGGACGTCACGAGGAGTTCCGGAATGGTCCGGAGGTAAAGATTTATATATTGGAAGTATTCATACGGTCACCGAAATAGTTCAGGGGGTTACCGGTATTGTACGGGACCATCGAAGGGGTTCCGGGGGTCCACCGGGAGGGTCCACCTGCCCCGGAGGGCCCTATGGGCTGTTTGTGGAGAGGGACCAGCCCCATAGTGGGCTGGGCGCCTTACCCCCTTAGGGCCCATGCGCCTAGGGTTTGGGGGAAACCCTAAAGGGGGGCGCCCCCTTGCCTTGGGGGGCAAGGCAACCCCCTGGACGCCGCCCCCTCCTCAGATTGGATCTGAGGGGGCCGGCCCCCTCTCCCTTGCCCCTATATATATGTGGGGGTGGGAGGGCAGTCGCACCCCGAGTTCTGGTGCAGCCCTCCCCCTCTCCCAAGTCCTCCTCCTCTCCTGCGGTGCTTGGCGAATCCCTACAGGATTGCCACGCTCCTCCACCACCACCACGCAGTTGTGCTGCTGCTGGACGGAGTCTTCCCCAACCTCTCCCTCTCTCCTTGCTGGATCAACGCATGGGAGACGTCACCGGGCTGCACGTGTGTTGAACGCGGAGGTGCCGTCCGTTCGGCACTAGGATCTCCGGTGATTTGGATCACGATGAGTATGACTCCTTCAACCCCGTTCTCTTGAACGCTTCCGCTTAGCGATCTACAAGGGTATGTAGATGCACTCCCCTCTCTCTCGTTGCTAGTTTCTCCATAGATAGATCTTGGTGACTCGTAGGAAAATTTTGAATTTCTGCTACGTTCCCCATCAGTGGCATCATGAGCTAGGTCTATTGCGTAGATTCTTTGCACGAGTAGAACACAAAGTAGTTGTGGGCGTTGATTTTGTTCAATATGCTTACCGTTACTAGTCCAATCTTGATTCGGCGGCATTGTGGGATGAAGCGGCCTGGACTGACCTTACACGTACTCTTACGTGAGACAGGTTCCACCGACTGACATGCACTTGTTGCATAAGGTGGCTAGCGGGTGCCAGTATCTCCCACTTTAGTCGGATCGGATTCAATGAAAAGGGTCCTTATGAAGGGTAAATAGCAATTGACATATCACGTTGTGGTTTTTGCGTAGGTAAGAAATGTTCTTGCTAGAAACCCATAGCAGCCACGTAAAACATGCAAACAACAATTAGAGGACGTCTAACTTGTTTTTGTAGGGTATGCTATGTGATGTGATATGGCCAAAAAGAATGTGATGAATGATATGTGATGTATGAGATTGATCATGTTCTTGTAATAGGAATCACGACTTGCATGTCGATGAATATGACAACCGGCAGGAGCCATAGGAGTTGTCTTTATTTATTGTATGACCTGTGTGTCACTGAACAACACCATGTAATTACTTTACTTTATTGCTAAACCGTTAGCCATAGTAGTAGAAGTAACAGTTGGCGAGACAACTTCATGGAGACACGATGATGGAGATCATGGTGTCATGCCGGTGACGATGATGATCATGGAGCCCCGAAGATGGAGATCAAAAGGAGCAAAATGATATTGGCCATATCATGTCACTTTTTGATTGCATGTGATGTTTATCATGTTTATGCATCTTATTTGCTTAGAACGACGGTAGTAAATAAGATGACCCTCATTAAAATTTCAAAAAAGTGTTCCCCCTAACTGTGCACCATTGCGGAAGTTCGTCGTTTTGAAGCACCACGTGATGATCGGGTGTGATAGATTCTAACGTTCACATACAATGGGTGTAAGCCAGATTTACACACGCAAAACACTTAGGTTGACTTGACGAGCCTAGCATGTACAGACATGGCCTCGGAACACAAGAGACCGAAAGGTCGAGCATGAGTCGTATAGTAGATACGATCAACATGAAGATGTTCACCGATGATGACTAGTCCGTCTCACGTGATGATCGGACACGGCCTAGTTGACTCGGATCATGTAATCACTTAGATGAATAGAGGGATGTCTATCTGAGTGCGAGTTCAAAAGATGAACTTGTTTATCCTGAACATAGTCAAAAGGTTTTTGCAAATTATGTCATAGCTCACGCTTCAGTTCTACTGTTTTAGATATGTTCCTAGAGAAAATTTAGTTGAAAGTTGATAGTAGCAATTATGCGGACTGGGTCCGTAAACTGAGGATTGTCCTCGTTGCTTCATAGAAGGCTTATGTCCTTAATGCACTGCTCGGTGTGCTGAACCTCGAACATCGTCTGGGGATGTTGCGAAAATTTGACATACACGTTTTGATAAACTACGTGATAGTTCAGTTAAATGGTTTAGAATTGAGGCACCGAAGACGATTTCGAAACGTCACGGAACATGTGAGATGTTTCGAGGGCTGAAATTGGGATTTCAGGCTCGTGCCCACGTCAAGAGGTATAAGACCTCCGACGAATTTTCTTAGCCTGCAAACTAAGGGAGAAAAGCTCAATCGTTGAGCTTGTGCTCAGATTGTCTGAGTACAACAATCACTTGAATCGAGTGGGAGTTGATCTTCCAGATGAGATAGTGATGTTTCTCCAAAGTCATTGCCACCAAGATGCTAGAGCTTCGTGATGAACTATAACATATCAGGGATAGAAATGACGATCCTTGAGATATTCGCGATGTTTGACACCACGAAAGTAGAAATCAAGAAGGAGCATCAATTGTTGATGGTTGGTGAAACCACTAGTTTCAAGAAGGGCAAGGTCAAGAAGGGATACTTCATGAAACGGCAAATCAGCTACTGCTCTAGTGAAGAAACCCGAGGTTAAACCCAAACCCGAGACTAAGTTCTTCTGTAATAAGGGGAACAACCACTAGAGCGGAATTACCCTAGATACTTAGTAGATAAGAAGGCAGGCAAGGTCGACGGAAGTATATTGGATATACATTATGTTAATGTGTACTTTACTAGTACTCCGAGTAGCACCAGGGTATTAGATACCGGTTCGGTTGCTAAGTGTTGGTAACTCGAAATAAAAGCTATGGAATAAACGGTGACTAGCTAAAGGTGAGCTAACGATATGTGTTGGAAGTGTTTCCAAGGTTGATGTGATCAAGCATCGGACGCTCCCTTTACCATCGAGATTGGTGTTAAACCTAAATAATTGTTATTTGGCGTTTGCGTTGAGCATAGACATGATTGGATTATGTCTATCGCAATACGGTTATTCATTTAAGGAGAATAATGGTTACTCTATTTATTTGAATAATACCTTCAATGATCTTGCACCTAAAATGAATGGTTCATTGAATCTCGATCGTAGTGATACACATTTTCATGCCAAAAGATATAAGATAGTAATGATAGGACCACTTACTTGTGGCACTGCCATGTAAGTCATATTGGTATAAAAACGCATGAAGAAGCTCCATGTTGATGGATCTTTGGACTCACTCGTTTTTGAAAAGTTTGAGACATGCGAACCATGTCTATTGGTATGTACGCATGAAGAAACTCCATGCAGATGGATCACTTGGACTCACTTGATTTTGAATCACTTAAGACATGCAAATCATACCACATGGGCAAGATGACTGAAAGCCTCGTTTTCAGTGAAATGGAACAAGAAAGCAACTTGTTGGAAGTAACACATTTTGATGTGTGCAGTCCAATGAGTGCTGAGGCATGCAGTGAATATCGTTATGTTCTTACTTCATGGATGATTTAAGTAGATACTGAGTATATTTACTTGATTAAACACAAGTCTGAATTATTGAATGGTTCAAGTAATTTCAGAGTGAAGTTGAAGATCATCATGACAAGAGGATATAATGTCTATGATATGATCATAGAGATGAGTATCTGAGTTACGAACTTTGGCACGCAATTAAGACATTGTGGAAATTGTTTCACAATTAATACCGCCTCCATAATGTGATGGTGTGTCCGAACATCATATTTGCACCCTATTGGATATAGTGCGTACCATGATGTATCTTATCAAATTACCACTATCGTTCATGGGTTAGGCATTAGAGACAACTGCACTCACTTAAATAGGGCACCACGTAATTCCGTTGAGACGACACCATTTGAACTATGGTTTGGAGAAACCTAAGTTGTCGTTTCTTAAAAGTTTGGGGCTACGACGCTTATGTGAAAAAGTTTTAGGTTGATAACCTCGAACCCAAAGCGGATAAAATGCATCTTCATAAGACACCCAAAATAGTTGGGTATACCTCCTAATTCAGATTCGAAAGCAATAGGGATTGTTTCTTGAATCGGGTCCTTTCTCGAGGAAAAGTTTCTCACGAAAGAATTGAGTGGGAGGATGGTGGAGACTTGATGAGGTTATTGAACCATCACTTCAACTAGTGTGTAGCAGGGCACAAGAAGTTGTTCCTGTGGCACCTACACAAATTGAAGTAGAAGCTTATGATAGTGATCATGAAACTTCGGATCAAGTCATTATCGAACCTCGTAGGTCGACAAGGACGCGTACTACTTCAGAGTGGTACGCAATCCTGTCTTAGAGGTCATGTTGCTAGACAACAATGAACCTACAAGCTATGGAGAAGCAATGGTGGGCCTGGATTTCGACGAATGGCTTGAGGCCATAAAATCCGAGAAAGGATTCATGACTTTGGAAGAAATACTTGATGGTCGTAAGGCCGTTGGGTACAGATGGATTTTAAAAGGAAGACAGACAATGATGGTAAGTATCACCATTAAGAAAGCTCGACTTGTCGTTAAGTTTTCCGACAAGTTCAAGGAGTTGACTACAATGAGACTTTCTCACTCATAGCGATGCTAAGAGTCTGTTGGGATTATGTTAGCAATTACTGCATGATTTATGAAATCTTGCAGATAGGATGTCAAAACATTGTTTCCTCGACGTTATTCTTGAGGAAAGGTTGTATGTGATACAACCAGAAGGTTTTTTGTCAATCCTGAAAGATGCTAACAAGTATGCAAAGCTCCAGCAATCCTTCTAAGGACTGGAGTAAGCATCTCGGAGTTGGAATGTACGCTTTGATGAGATGATCAAAGGTTTTGGGTTTATACAAAGTTTATGAGAAACTTGTATTTCCAAAGAAGTGAGTGGGAGCACTATAGAATTTTTAATGAGTATATGTTGTTGACATATTGTTGATCAGAAATGATGTAGAATGTCTGGAAAGCATATAGGGTTATTTGAAAGGTGTTTTTCAATAGAAAACCTGGAATAAGCTGCTTGAACATTGAGCATCAAGATCTATGAGGATAGATCAAAAAACGCTAAATGGTACTTTCAAATGAGCACATACCTTGACATGATCTTGAAGGTGTTCAAGATGGATCAGTCAAAGAAGGAGTTCTTGCCTGAGTTGTAAGGTATGAAGTTAAGAGTTAAAGCTCAACCACGACAGAAGAGAGAGAAAGGACGAAGGTCGTCCCCTATGCTTCAGACATAGGATATATAGTATGCTATGCTGTGTACCACACCAGAAGTGTGCCTTGCCATGAGTCAGTCAAGGGGTACAAGAATGATCCAGGAATGGATCATTGGACAGTGGTCAAAATTGTCCTTGGAGTAAATAAAGGACATGTTTCTCGATCATGGAGGTGATAAAGAGTTCGGCATAAAGGGTTACGTCGATGCAAGCTTTAACACATATCCGAATGACTCTGAGTAGCAAGCTGGATACGTATAGTGGAGCAACCATTTGGAATAGCTCCAAGTGGAGCGTGGAAGCAGCATTTACAATATGACATAGAGAATTGTGAAATACATACGGATCTGAATGTTGCAGACCCGTTGACTAAAACCTCTCTCACAAGCAAAACATGATCAAACCCCAGAACTCATTGAGTCTTAATCACATGGTGATGTGAACTAGTTTAATGACACTAGTAAACTCTTTGGATGTTGGTCACATGGCGATGTGACCTGTCAATGTTAATCACATGGCGATGTGAACTAGATTATTGACTCTAGTGCAAGTGGGAGACTGTTGGAAATATGCCCTAGAGGCAATAATAAATTAGTTATTATTATTATATTTCCTTGTTCATGATAATCGTTTATTATCCATGCTATAATTGTATTGATAGGAAACTCAGATACATGTGTGGGTACATAAACAACACCATGTCCCTAGTAAGCCTCTAGTTGACTAGCTCGTTGATCAATAGATGGTTACGGTTTCCTGACCATGGACATTGGATGTCGTTGATAACGGGATCACATCATTAGGAGAATGATGTGATGGACAAGACCCAATCCTAAGCCTAGCACAAAGATCGTGTAGTTTGTATGCTAAAGCTTTTTTAAATGTCAAGTATCTTTTCCTTAGACCATGAGATTGTGCAACTCCCGGATACCGTAGGAATGCTTTGGGTGTACCAAACGTCACAACATAACTGGGTGGCTATAAAGGTGCACTACAGGTATCTCCGAAAGTGTCTGTTGGGTTGGCACGAATCGAGACTGGGATTTGTCACTCCGGTTGATGAAGAGGTATCTCTGGGCCCACTCGGTAGGACATCATCATAATGTGCACAATGTGACCAAGGGGTTGATCACGGGATGATGTGTTACAGAACGAGTAAAGAGACTTGCCAGTAACGAGATTGAACAAGGTATCGGGATACCGACGATCAAATCTCGGGCAAGTACAATACCGCTAGACAAAGGGAATTGAATACGAGATTGACTGAATCCTCGAGATCGTGGTTCATCCGATGAGATCATCGTGGAACATGTGGGATCCAACATGGGTATCCAGATCCCGCTGTTGGTTATTGACCGGAGAACGTCTCGGTCATGTCTGCATGGTTCCCGAACCCGTAGGGTCTACACACTTAAGGTTCAATGACGCTAAGGTTATAAAGGAAGTTTGTATGTGGTTACCGAATGTTGTTCGGAGTCCCGGATGAGATCCCGGACGTCACGAGGAGTTCCGGAAGTATCTTTTCCTTAGACCATGAGATTGTGCAACTCCCGGATACCGTAGGAATGCTTTAGGTGTACCAAATGTCACAACGTAACTGGGTGGCTATAAAGGTGCACTACGGGTATCCGAAAGTGTTTGTTGGGTTGGCACGAATCGAGACTGGGATTTGTCACTCCGGTTGACGAAGAGGTATCTCTGGGCCCACTCGGTAGGACATCATCATGATGTGCACAATGTGACCAAGGGGTTGATCACGGGATGATGTGTTACGGAAGAGTAAAGAGACTTGCCGGTAACGAGATTGAACAAGGTATCGGGATACCGACGATCGAATCTCGGGCAAGTACAATACCGCTAGACAAAGGGAATTGAATACGGGATTGACTGAATCCTCGACATCATGGTTCATCCGATGAGATCATCGTGGAACATGTGGGAGCCAACATGGGTATCTAGATCCCGCTGTTGGTTATTGACCAGAGAACGTCTCGATCATGTCTGCATGGTTCCCGGACCCGTAGGGTCTACACACTTAAGGTTCGATGACGCTAAGGTTATAAAGGAAGTTTGTATGTGGTTACCGAATGTTGTTAGGAGTCCCGGATAAGATCCTGGACGTCACAAGGAGTTCCGGAATGGTCCGAAGGTAAAGATTTATATATGGGAAGTCATCATACGGTCACCGGAATAGTTCGAGGGGTTACCGGTATTGTACCGGGACCACCGAAGGGGTTCCGGGGGTCCACCTGCCCCGGAGGGCCCTATGGGCTATTTGTGGAGAGGGACCAGCCCCATAGTGGGCTGGGCGCCTTCCCCCCTTAGGGCCCATGCGCCTAGGGTTTGGGGGAAACCTTAAAGGGGGCGCCCCTTGCCTTGGGGGGCAAGGCAACCCCCCTGGCCGCCGCCCCCTCCTCAGGTTGGATCTGAGGGGGCCGCCCCCCCTCTCCCTTGCCCCTATATATATGTGGGGGGTGGGAGGGCAGCCGCACCCCGAGTTCTGGCGCAGCCCTCCCCCTCTCCCAAGTCCTCCTTGTCGGTGTCAAAACCGGCGGATCTCGGGTAGGGGGTCCCGAACTGTGCGTCTAGGCGGATGGTAACAGGAGACAAGGGACACGATGTTTTACCCAGGTTCGGGCCCTCTTGATGGAGGTAAAACCCTACGTCCTTCTTGATTGATATTGATATTGTGGATGTTTACAAGAGTGGATCTACCACGAGATCAAGGAGGCTAAACCCTAGAAGCTAGCCCATGGTATGATTGTAATGGTTGTTGTTGTATATCTATCGACTAGCCTGGCCTCGGTTTATATAATGCACCAGAGGCCTAGGATAACAAGAGTCCTAGCCGAATACGCCGGTGGGGGAGGGGTCCTTGTCTTGATCGCCAAGTCTTGTGGAATCTTCCTTGTATGCGCCAACTGTCTGGACTGGCCCATGAGTATACGGCCATGGGGATCCTCGGCCCAATCCAACTGATCGGGAGACGACGTGGTGAGTACCCCTAGTCCCGGACACCGTCAGTAGCCCCCTGAACCGGTCTTCAAGTTGGGGACGCTCCTCGATTCTTCCGAACTGTTCTTCATCTTCGGTCGTCGGTCTTGAAAACTGGTTCAACAAATCTTCTCATCTTCGATCTTGAGGATCGTCAAAATGCATTCGACGAGTTTATACGTCGGGTATCCGAGGAGCCCCTTTAAGTTTCCGGCCTTTATCAATGCCTTGTTATTTTTATGCCACACCTCGGGTTTGAAGTTGTTCCCGGGCGGCAACATCCTCTTGCGTCCGAGCTCCAACGCCGGACTGCATTCGAGGTATCTTTTGCAGCCGAGCACCAATGCCGGACTTCTTCCCAGCTCTAACGCCGGACTATGTATCCGAGCTCCAACGCCGGACGGTATCCGAGCTCCAACGTCGGACTATGTATCCGAGATCCAACGCCGGACTATGTATCCGAGCTCCAACGCCGGACTGTATCCGAGGTGTCGTAAATCACCTTGGTTCAAAGAAGTTTGAAGGAGTTTAGCCGAGCTTAATGCCGGAAGTGCCCTCTATGGAGCCAGCCACTAGCGCCCGAGCTTTACGCCGGACTGCTTCTGAGGTGGTGCACCACCCCGAATGTGGGCCGATTTTTGTCAATATTTTTGATTGGTGCCAGTAGCCCTCAAGGTGGGTATCGGTCTAAAACCCAAGATGCACATGAAGGATGACATAAGACCGCTGATCCCCGTAGCCGCTGAGACTCAGGTTGATTTGCAAAATCGGTCTGAGGATCAAGTCCTAGCTCGGCAGAATACTTCGGGACACAAAAAGCGGCGTGCTCAGTCCTCGAGACTCAGGTTGGGTGCGGCCGACCAACCTGAGGATCAAAATCTCCTCGGAAACTGTATTGCACTTAAAATTTTCTGCATAGAACAGGCAATGCAGTAGCCCCCGAGACACTGGTCGGGTGGCAACACCAGATCAGGGGATTGATGTGCCCCTTTAATATTTGTAAATAATAAGCCCGAAGCCCAGTAGCCCCCGAGCCTTAATGCAGGCACGGGAGGCCGAATTGAGGATCGATATCCATAGTAAAATCACAAATTATGTGTAATGACTCTATGTATCCAAGTACTTTACGTCATTAATGCTCGGATCCGCATTGTACAAAACTTTGTTGACCGACCATCGGCTTCCACCTCCTCGGCCAATAGCCGAGGAGTGTTTGTCCTACTTTATAAAGCCTTTATGAGGGCAAAGATTTACAACAAACAAGGCAATCTAGCCATACAGTTTTATAAACAAAGGTATGCGGAGAGACATGTTATATTACTGTTTAACAGAAGAAACGTCTTCTAGAGAAAATAGTCCTGCTATCGGTTCCTTTCTTTGGGTTGTCATGCTAAGCATGATCATGAAACCTCTGCTCCAATGTAAGAGCAAAATATCGAGGATTTAGTTTGGGAGGCCAGTTAATAGCCCTCGATAGTGTTCGACGACAGTCGAGGTCAAGCCGGAAACACTTCGGCCAATGAATGGCCCGTCATTTAATATAGTCATCGGATCGCTGACCAGTTTACACCTATTGTGATAGTCAGTTTTCGGCTTTCTCCACTGAGGTGCTTGACCATGCGAGCTGGAAGCACAATCGCAGTGGTTCTCCCTTTGCACACCTAGCCGAACAAAGCGGAACGTAGGAGGCAAGCGCGGGAGCCGGGCAACCCAACTATTGACCAAAGACACAATTCGAAACTGATGCATATATAGCAATATCCGAGAATGTTTTTGCCGAATCTCAAAAGGTGTCCGGCGTTGCACTGCGAGACTTGTGCTGAAAACACACAAATAGTTTAAAAGTGCCATGGGCTCGAAAAGCCAAAAAACTTATTCAAAAGATTAATGTCCGAACTAGATCAAGTGTTCGGTGCCAATCCGAAAATTGGACTTTAGAAAAAAAAGGTGCTTCTGTCGTGCTTTAACATGACACATCCTATCTCAAAACTTCAAGCGGGTCAGCCTACGGCTTCTTTGAGAGAGAAATTAGGCTCCGCGGCTAGTGACCGCACACTTGTGTCGAAGGAGTGATAAATAATAATAAAAACTTTGCAACGACTAAGAAGTAAAACACTTATCATAAAACGGCTCATATAAATTTAAGAGTCCCCAAGTGACTTGGGTAAAAGTTGATAATGTAAGGTGACATGTAGAATGCCTTCTAGCCGGATTGTAGATCGTTTGTCATAGCGGACCTTTTCGCTTCAACCTCTGGACCCAATAGTCCGGAGTGTGTCCGAATACCCTCGCGGTTATAAAAACCGGGGCATGCGTGGAGACCAGGCGTAGGGGTCATTAGTGCTTTATCAGACAAGTGCCCAACTAGTTATGTTATATTACATGGTTAGTAAGAAACATCTTCCAGGGAGAATAGTTCCGTTAGGGGTTCCTTTCCCTGGGAGGCATGCCCTAAAGTGCATGTCCGGACTGCGAAAAGAGCAGAAAAACATCTGGGGGCAGGTAAATAAATGGTAAGAAATCATCTTTTAGTTCACCGACCGAGTATTCCCTTAAGAACGCTAGCTTTCGGCTTCACCCAGTCTGAGGTACACATCCGGCTGACCCGGCAGTAACAATCGCAGAGGTGCTCCCTTTACCACCTAGCCGAACAATCGGGAACGTAGGGGTAAGCACAGGAGCCAGGCAACCCAGCTTGGCCAAAACTTAAGTCATATCGATGCATATAATGGTGAATAAAAGGTACATGCGGAAGTGTGACACATGTGTTGGGCATAAAGCCCGAATTAATAAGCTTCTGTTAAAGAAGCCCCCAGGTATAATGAGCGCGGGTAGCGCGTCAAGTGTGTGCGAACAAAGTTTCGACAAGGAAGATTTTTACAAGCAACTTTTTTCCCGAGAAAGTATAATGCTTGGTCGAACCGAACACAAGTTAGAAATTTTAAAACTTTGAGCATGAAGGCAACTTAGCTGGTTAATGTGTTCGGTATTGACGATGCGGTCCGAGCTTGATGCGGGACAAGGTTCCATCCCCCAAGCCGGTCCCGAGGTGGCGGAGCAAAGAGCTCGGCACTGTGAAGTGGTGACATAGCATGGTCAATGCAGGACGGCAGAGTGATGCCGAAGTCCCTGGCATGGGGTAATGAAGTGTTGACGAAGCCCCCTGTCCAGCTGAGGTGACGTCAAAGGATATAGTCCGGCTGGATCATTTTCCTGTGCACAAAAAATAGTGCAGACCGGGGATAATAGTAATAATAGGAATTAAAAAAAATGTTGCATAATAAATAATTTATGCAAAGTGAGTAGTAAAAGAAATATGGCCTGGCGCCAGAGTTGATGTCGATGCAGGTCGTCGGCGTAATGCAATAAAGGCGTGGCAAAGCCTGGATTCACTGGTCGGTCCGAGTTCCGGGTGCGGCGTTCGCCGAACTGTGTACGGAAACTGATCGAACCATCATGCGACCGTCGATAATGCGGTCACCATTTGATAGACCTGTGTACATATGCAGGACTAACCAGAGTAATAATTCCTTGGGAAAAATTTAACCCAAACGAGCAAAAAGAAATACTAGGATTAATAGCACCTGGTTTATTTGTTGTAGCAATCCGAAGGAAGGTGATTCCCAAAATTGGGACTCGATCCGCGCACCCATGTCTGGTCGGCTAGTGACGCCGAAGTGTCCGGAGTAGGTTGATGAAGAGATGGCGAAGCCCCCGGTCCAGCCGAGATGTCGAAGTAGGTCGGCGTGATGGACACCAGCTTGAAGAAGCAATAGTGCGGCCCTGCCGATGCAGGTCGTAACATGGTCGATGCCGGCTTGATGAAGCGACCGTGCCGCGATGCCGGTATGCCCGCTCCGTGTAATCCATGGGGCGGCGATGTTGGTGATGATTTATCCTTCGCGATGCCGGACTCTTGTTCGGCTTGCCAAGATGATGATCCGAAGAAGTTGAGCTTGGCTCAACAAAGTGACGACATGTCTAGCGCAGGTCGGCTGCCGTGGAGCAATATTGCCGGACTAGTTTGACACCAGCAATGATGTTGAAGATCATGTTCAAAAGATCTTAAGGTTAGTGGGATGTGTTTGGGAACAATACACAATATCCCATACAAAACTTCCTTCAAAAAGGATGTCCGAAATCCCGTTCATAAAAAAGATGAATTCGGGTCGGGTTCGTTCTCGCGCAGAAAACAGATCCGAAAAGTCATGCACTAATCGGAAGGTTCACGGAGTTCTGACGGTCGGATCGAGCTGAAATTTGAAGGGGTGGTAGATATAGGAATTCTGCAGCCGATCAACGGTTGGATCTTCCAAAGGACGTCCGAGCTAGAAGCTGGACACCACGCCCTAAACTCGTCCAGATTCCCGTCCAGATTTGACAGGGCTCCGGTATATCGTGGATTGCGAGAGATTCCTCCATTGGAATTCGACGAAATTTTCCAGGGTTGTTGTAGACTCAATTCCGCACAATTCCACCAAAGCGATTGTCAAAGCGATACTCGAGGAGGTGGTGGCAGCAGATACGAGTTCGCTGTCCAGAAAAATAGCACGGTCGCTTGAGGGCAATGTTGACGTTGAGCCTCCGAGCTCCATGGATGATTCCTCCGTGATCTCGATAGAGATCGGAGTTGATGTTTGAAGAAGGCCCTCGTCCGAACATGGTGATCCGAACACGGGGCGCAATTCTTGCTTGAACCAAGGTGACCAGTCGAGCTGGTGACGAAGGTGCCGAAGTCGCAGTTGATCTGCAGGCGAGCCATCGATCTTTTTGTCGATCACACAGCGGAACTCTCAATGAAAGCACCAATGTCGGTGTCAAAACCGGCGGATCTCGGGTAGGGGGTCCCGAACTGTGCGTCTAGGCGGATGGTAACAGGAGACAAGGGACACGATGTTTTACCCAGGTTCGGGCCCTCTTGATGGAGGTAAAACCCTACGTCCTGCTTGATTGATATTGATATTGTGGGTGTTTACAAGAGTGGATCTACCACGAGATCAAGGAGGCTAAACCCTAGAAGCTAGCCTATGGTATGATTGTAATGGTTGTTGTTGTATATCTATGACTAGCCTGGCCTCGGTTTATATAATGCACCAGAGGCCTAGGATAACAAGAGTCCTAGCCGAATACACCGGTAGGGGAGGGGTCCTTGTCATGATCGCCAAGTCTTGTGGAATCTTCCTTGTATGTGGCAACTGTCCGGACTGGCCCATGAGTATACGGCCATGGGGATCCTCGGCCCAATCCAACTGATCGGGAGACGACGTGGTGAGTACCCCCTAGTCCCGGACACCGTCACTCCTCCTCTCCCACGGTGCTTGGCGAAGCCCTGCAGGATTGCCACGCTCCTCCACCACCACCACGCCGTTGTGCTGCTGCTGGACGGAGTCTTCCCCGACCTCTCCCTCTCTCCTTGCTGGATCAAGGCATGGGAGATGTCACCGGGCTGCACGTGTGTTGAACGCGGAGGTGCCGTCCGTTCGGCACTAGGATCTCCGGTGATTTGGATCACGATGAGTACGACTCCTTCAACCCCGTTCTCTTGAATGCTTCTGCTTAGCGATCTACAAGGGTATGTAGATACACTCCCCTCTCTCTCGTTGCTAGTTTCTCCCTAGATAGATCTTGGTGACTCGTAGGAAAATTTTGAATTTCTGCTACGTTCCCCAACAGTAGGCGCCGCCGTCGGTGGTGTAATGACCATAAGGAGCATACGTCGGGGCGGCGTCATAGGCATTGGCCCACTGTCGGGGGTTGAGAACCCCGGGAGCACCAGTAGGCGGCCGAAGGCCGGGTTGCCAGGCACCTGAGTATGTCGGCGGAGCACCGGGGGCGGATGGAGCGGACCAGGGCATGGGCCATGCCTGAACGAGCCTCGTCCATGGATCATGAGGAGGCCGCCATGCAACCGCAGATGGAGGACTGGTGGGTGGTGCAGGACTCAGTGCTGGTGATGTCGTAGGCGGAACCAAACGAGTCGACGACGGCCTGTAGATAGGGTTTTTGCCGCGGTAGTTCGGACTAGGATGCCAGCCTGGGGGCGGTTGAGCAGATGATGATGCGGACGGGCCGGCGGCAGGAGCCGGCATGGAAGGCGGCGCTGGTGTAGACGGTGGAGGAGGACGAGCCGTAGCATGAAAGACCTTGGGGCGAGAGTCCTTGCGAGCTTGTGTTTCCGCCGCGAGTTGTAGCAGGGAACGAACTTCAGTGAAGGTAGGAGGAGGCCGTATCATCGGTATGAACGAGGCTTGCTTGTCAAAGTCTTCGCTGAGGCCGCCGCCGATGATGTTGATTAGCTGTGAGTCGCTGACTGTATCGCCGAGTTTGCAAAGCTCATCACCAATGGTCTTAACGCGCTGACAGAACATGTTCACCGGGGCGTCTCCTTGCACCATATTGCGAAGCTCGGTGTGGAGAGCGTTTTTCCGAGCGTCAGTGTTGCTTTGGAAGAGCTGACGGAGGGAGTGCCACATGTTGGCAGCGGTGGCGCCGTCGTGATCGAGCATGTTGAAGATCTCGGTGGTGATGCAGGTGTAGAACCACTGGACGATCGCGAGATCGTCTTTCAACCATTGTGGATCGTCGGGGCGGGGAAGACAGTTGGCGGCGACATGCGAGTGCAGGTTGCAGCGGACGAGGTGGAGATCGAAGAGATGTCTCCAATGGTAGTAGTTGTGGGCGGCGAGATCAAGAACTATGGGGATGTACGGGCTGACGTTGGAGATTGTGTCAGCAAGAGATATTGGTGCGGCGAGGATGGGTGCAGGGTAGTTTTGTGGAGCTATGGTGAGGGCCGAGAGAGAAGCGGCCGCGGCGTTGGCAGCCTTGGCGATGAGCACGGCCCGGCGCTCGAAGTAGCCGGGCGGCGGCGGCTGCGGTGGCGTAGGCGGAGCCATACCCTAAACCCTGGGACCGGTATCTGATACCATGAAAGCTGAATAAAACTGTTGCTTATTGATTGTTTGGTGCGGCATATAAGAGTATATAAGAGGGTACAAACCGACTTGGGGTAGGGGTACAAAACTGACTTGGACTAGAAGTCGTATACCATAATGACTACTCTAACATATATATCATGTAAATAAGTTCTATAAAAGAATTTGCAAAAATAAATTGTGTGGCATACTTCAATGTAAAGAGGAAAGAGAGATACATACTCAAATTGGACATGTAGCTAACTGGATAAGACGAGCCATGGAAGATGGTCATGCACAAGGCAGCTATGTGTGTCTACGGCACAGAACCACCAACCATACATTTTTTATATAAAAAACATTGTCTGGAAACCCAGTAGCAATTTAAATATCAATGTTTATTATAATGTAGATGAATAATATATCTCTTTTATATAAATTTGCAACAAATAAGGAAAATAGTACATTTATTCTCCATAAAATTATAGCCGCGCAAATGCGCGGGTGCACCCGCTAGTTTTTAGTAAAAATGGAGTAGCATTTCACCACAACAGACATTTGAGGACCCTCGCCCCCACCCAAGATCAAAATCTAATGCCAAATTCTCTAGTAAAATTGACAAATAAAACCTAGCCCAACTCCTACTAATAAATTCCCCGCACATGCACAGATCTTAAATCCCAAATGCGCACAAACTTGACCGAGATTGCTTGGGGTGCATAGGGATTTAGTAAGAGAGGGGTGGGGGGGGGGGGGTGGGGGGAGCTCACGGATGAAACTGGAGAAATTTCTGTGCTTGAAGATGCGAACTCCAGCGAGCACCAAACCACGAAGGCCGTGTCCAACTGTCACTCCACCAGACCGTTGTTTCCGTCGATGGGCTGTCCACCATCTCGTACGTCTTGAGCACAATTAGCGTTGGCCCGCCTCCTCCTCCAGCTCCAATGCGCCACCACGACGCCTTTGACCTACAGCAATAAGGGCAAGAACAATATTCTAGATAGTATCTATCTGTAGAGGCTTTCCATATCATCTCTAGATATCGATATAGACAACTTGTACAATGGGCTGTCTTTCTAGCTGTCTATAACATTCGAAATTAGAAAAACTTCACAAAGTAGTTACTTATTATTCCAATATGCAGAATCAACAAGCAAGTAACTTGCAGAGACTCCTGCGACCATGCACAATGATAGGTTCATTTCACGCGGTGGCTACAAAGAGGAAAATTTGCAAAATCAATCAAGACAGGAAAATCTGGACAGAAACGGAGCAAAGAATGGATCGATCCCAATTCCTAGCAGGCACATGCATCGCAAGCTGAGGTGACATGATTTCGCCCATCCTTTGAATAAATTGCTAGCCAGTTTGAGACGCTGGGCATGGATCCAAGATAAATGTAGCGGATTTGATAGCGAACTCTGACCTCCTCATGCTCGGATTGTTGCTGCCCAAGCACCGCCGCCGGCGCTTGTCTCGAGGATCGCCGGCACCGGCGACATCCAGAAGCTCCTCATCGACGACCACATCATGCTCGAACCGCCTTTCGTCAGCCACCGACAGACAGGCCCATGTCAACTTACCACTGACGAAAAAGGCCCACAAATAGCCAGCTGACACAAAGTGGACGGCCAGGTCAAAATCGGAGTCCAGGCCAATCGATGCCTGAATCGCTCCTGAGCGAATTTTCCCCAGGGAGCTTAGTGATATAGGATAAATGTATGGAGAGATTTTAAACAAAGTGACATTAGTATACCTCTTCTGATTCTTCTTCTTGGAGGAGTAATTATCTGTCATCATAACTTTCACTATCACTAACCATCTCAGGCAATTCTGCACAAAGAAAAACGGGATCAATTCATTTGATTTTTTTTGACAAAACCATCACAACAAAATGATAATGATGCATTTGTCTGAGTTGTCTGCCGGCCACAAAGGAAGCATCGGTGCAAAGCACTAATTGGGCTAATGAAAGCTAAAAATGTTCATACAACAACTAATAAGCACTTAAATGTCATTTGCTGATTCAATACACCATATATGCATGGTTATGCAAATGAAAATTGAAAGATGCACTGTTGAAAACGTGAAAAAATATGCATGGTGGTGCTGTAAGAGTGAATACTTATTTATGAGATAAATTGACACTGTTCAAATTTCTGTCATAATCACACACACATGACAAACCACTTGCTAATTAGAGGGCTACCCCTAGAAACAGTGGCACATGAATGTGTATCGATTCAAGATAGTGCACTATATCTCTAAATACTTCAAGGACCATCTAATTAAAATTTCAGAACTACATACAAGAGAATCATGGTACCTCCAGAAACAGCGGAGGCAGCGGTTGAGGATACCTAGCGTGGCTATTGCGTGCATCCGGTGGTGGCCGTCTGGGCGGCGATGGTGCGTTGCAACGCAGCATATAAATTATAGCGGTTTAAAATCAGTCATGTCGAACAAATAATTTCAAATCCTCATACACATAAGATGGCATTGTCAACTTTTCTAACCCTTAAATCATTACTCTCGTCCTTGATCCTCCTCCTTTTCTACCTTGTCCAGTCGACTGCTCCAACCTCGCTAACTCCAAACATCAATAAAAAAGATTCAATGTCCAAGTTATACACGCTATAATAGTTCTTAGTTCAGTGCAATATACATATGTCTTCTGTCTATGCGGAATTTGCTATTTTGCTTGACAATGCCTCATTTGACTTGTATCACTGGGCATCCAACCTACTCAAGGCATTATATTATAGACGGATCATAACCACTACATTTACCACCAAAACCGAGGGAAACATTTTGTTATCGACTGACGTGACTATTTTTTTAGTCGACCACTCTACTTGCGTTGCCGTCGACTCCTCTGCTCCCGTTGTTGTCTACCAGACAGCCGCAACAGGGCTAACCCCCCCCCCCCCCACCACCACCACCATTCAGCTGGAAAACTATGGAACGGTGCAATATTCAGCTGGAAGCTAGCTTATCATCTCTCAACAGTACCTACCAGCACTACCGGGCTCGCGGGCTATGCCTACGGCCCAGGGCCGTCGGCATAGATCTATGCCTACGGCTGCCGTCGGTATAGCCCCGTCGGTGTAGATCACGTCAGCGTAGATGTGTCAGACCGTCGTCGTAGTATAGCTGTCGACATAGGTGCGTATGCCGACGGCCGTGGGATAGCCGTCGGCATAATTTAGCCATTGGCGTTGTTTTCGGTGATGTGGCATCTATGCCGACGGTAGCCGTCGGCATAGGTGATGGTCGGTGCGCCTCGGATCGATGACGTGGTAAACGCATCTATGTCGACGGCCTCCCGTCTCAGCCGTCGGCATAGATCGAACACCGTTAACCGCACGGCACGAGCGGGATCGCCGGGCCCACAACTATGCCGACGACCCATGTATGTCGACGGCCGCAGTAGGCGTAACTTGGGCTAAGCCGACAACTCTTCTGGGCCGACGGGGGCCGTCGGCATAGCTCGGGATAGCCCGACGGCTTTACTACGCCGACGGCCTGGACGTGGCTGACGGCATAGCCCAGACTAGGCCGACGGGGGCCGTCGGCATATATATGGCCGTCGGCATATATATGGCCGTCGGCATAGGGCCCTGTTCCGGTAGTGCGGGAATATTATTTCCATCCGGTTCGAGAGAGTTTTCCTTTTATAACAACCCTGGTGCTTGTGGCTCAGCTTTCACAACAACTCTCCACATTCTGGAGCCTTATCATCTTTCGCCCTCATTGCTAACCTCATCCCCATCTAAGATCACTTATAGTGAGGACTGTTCCACTGCCACCATAGACGCACAGCCGTAGATGCATATCCCCTCCCATGCATCCGCCAGATGAAATATTTGGCAAGTTAATGCAACCATCAGAGAATGAAATCAATTAGAAATAAGAAGTACAGAACATTGCAATCTATTCACTCGGTATGTGAGCGACTGATAAATTGGAAGGCAAGGAATCCTTTTGCCTTTCGTCATCCATGATTATCTAACCACAATTATGAGGAAACGAAAAATCTGTACCATGTCACAGACCACATGGAAATCTTTCAACCATCAGTACAGGAAGACCCTGAGACAGAGCCACCGGGATTCAAAATAGTTCCATCAGTTCCGCTGTACGCCGTAACCACCTGCAGCATACACGGGTGCTCTATACTCGATGTACTGGACTACTGGCGAACACCAACACCACCGAAAACTCTTTGGCACGGATTCCAACTGACGAATGACCGGCTCATCTGGACACAGAGGCAAAACGCTGTTTCCCAATATACATAGTTATATAATGTGGGCTGAGTTGTCCAACTCATTTATGTTAAAATGTCTAATGTAACATTACTTTTTAGCATGATAATTATAAAATGGCATTGCATTACATATAAACTACCAATGAGATGTACCAGAACAATTGTGGCAAACCATAACAAAGAACTGTTACTACATACTCATATTCCGCGAGCATAATTTTCTTTATCTCTTCATACATCATCCCACATTCCCACTGCAAACACACCAGAATTGATCTGAGCAAGGGTAAACCATTGAGCATTGTAGCAAGCCAACAACATGGTTTAAACTATCTCGACAATAGTATTCATAGATAGACAGAGGTTTGCAAATATACTCACAAACTTCGATGGAACTACCTTCAGGGTTCCAACAATTATTGTTGATGTATTTTTTTTGCGGGAAGTTGCTCTCAAAATTGTTCTGTATGAAGCGCTAGTTGAAATCTGAACAACAGCTAATTACAAATTAAAGACTTGCTCTATTACCTCACTTGACAAAGTTGGGTAGTTTATTTACACAAAAGCTCTGTTCACTGCATAATTATCACGCGGGTTGAAGTGGGTTATTTGCCCGTGATTTAATAATAAGCATATAAAAGCATCATGTGATCTTATCAGTTTTGAGAAGCAAACCTTGGCACCGTGGCACCGCCAACTCTTCATCTAACATTGTATAAACTCTCTCCATGTATGATGAGTAAAATAGACCGAGTTGAAAGATGAGAAATCACCTGCAGTTGCATAATAAGAACAGATGTGTCAGTAATTAAAGCACCTCTGTGGTAATGGGATGAACAAGGCAGAGGCTGAGCCGTTCATGCCGCTGCGCCCTGCCACTACTTTGGATGATATAGTAGCAACGGGCAATGAGTCCATCGCCACTCTCAGACCAGCTACACTGTGCTCTTGCACTGCCGCCGTCACGTCGATCGTAAGCACCCGGTGTCCACCGTTTGAAGAGAGAGGACCAGAGATGGCACAACCTAGCTCGCTTGATCTGTCACGCTACTGTAGTCACAGCCAACATAATCCCCTTTACTGTTCTTGGGTTTACTCATTGTTTTGCTGCTCATGATGGTACACATGTGCCTGCTTGTCTTATTCCTCTTCGTGGTCTTCCAGAATCCTGATCCAGCAGAACATAGCAATCATCTTCTTCTTCTTTGGCTGTCGTCCCTTAAACAGCAGCTAACACGATCTTCTTCGATCATCATCAAGAACACACCACGTTGCCTTCCTACCAAGAAGAAAAATATGTACGAGAACTTTGCAGCAAGAAAAATATGTACGAGAACTTTGCAGCAAGAACACACCACGTTGCCTTCCCTCTCTGCATCCTTCATCGTCTCCTTCTTCCGAGAAGACAAGCACCCATCCTGGAGATCTCCGTCATAGAGGAATTCGCGCAGCCACCACGCGTCACCTGCTGCCTGATGTACGTGCTCCTCGCTGAAGAGCCGATTGACGCAGAAGTAGAGGAAGCATTAAGGCCTGAGGCCGAAGTAGGCCGTGAAGCCCGTCACGGTGTTGGAGAGGACCGGCGGCGGCAGTGGGGCGGGAGATGGGGCGGCGGCGGTGGGGCAGGAGATGGGGCGATGGCGGTGGAGCGGGGGAGGAGGGAAAGAGAGAGAGGCCACAGCGGGAGGGGTGAATCGAGAGGAGGGGCGGCGACTGGAGACGGGAGACGAGGTAGGGCTAGCGAGGGATTGGTTCTGTCATGACAGTAAAACCAGCGGAGGGGAGGTGGTGGACGGAAAAAAGCCTACGGAAAAAACCTACGAAAAAAAACGGACGAAAGTGGTGGGACGAAAATTGACCGGCTGAGACTACCAACTGCTCCATTAGGAGTAGAGACTCCTCTGGCAAACAGGCCGCGTAATTAATATCTTTAGGGCCTTTTTGATTCGCAGAATTTTAAAAATGCGGAATAGAAAACGTAGAGGATAAAAGTGGCATGCCCACTTTAAAAAGAGTATTTGATGTCATAGAAAAGCAAAGGAATTATAACAAGTGTTCTGATTGGATGCTAGATTTCTTATGAATCCGAATGATTTTAATCCTCCAAAATTTCTATACAATTCATTTGAATCAAATGAGCCCTGACACAGCTTTTGGTTGTATGTATTGGGCTCTCTGTATTGGATTTGGTATTGGGCTGCCCCAATTGAGGTGTTTGAGTGTACTCTAAAACCGATAATCCTAGACCTACTGTAGGATCGAAAGTATGTCTAGAGGGAGGGGGTGATTAGACTACTTGATCAAATAAAAATCTAGCCTTTTCCTAATTTTCAGTCTTTGCAGATTTTAACAACTTATCACAAGTCAAGCAATCAACCTACACATGCAATTCTAAGAGTGTGGCAGCGGGAAGTAAAGCATTGCATATGAAGGTAAAAGGGAAGGGTTTGGAGAGGGCAAACGCAATGTAGACACGAAGATTTTTGGCGTGGTTCCAATAGGTGGTGCTATCGTACATCCACATTGAAGGAGACTTCAACCCATGAAGGATAACGGTTGCGCGAGTCCACGAAGGGCTCCACCCACGAAGGGTACACGAAGAAGCAACCTTGTCTATCCCACCATGACCATCACTCGCGAATGACTTGCCTCACTTGGGTAGATCTTCACGAAGTAGGCGATCTCCTTGCCCTTACAAACTCCTTGGTCCAACTCCACAATCTTGACGGAGGCTCCCGAGTGACACCTAACCAATCTAGGAGACACCCTCTCCAAAAGGTAATAGATGGTGTGTTGATGATGAACTCCTTGCTCTTGTGCTTCAAATGATAGTCTCCCCAACACTCAACTCTCTCACCGATTTGGCTATGATGGAAAGATGATTTGAGTGGAAAGCAACTTGGGGAAGGCTAGAGATCAAGATTCATGTGGTTGGATTGGAATATCTTGGTCTTGCTACGTCTTGAGCTTGCGCTAGTTTTCCTTGAAGAGAAAAGGGTGATGCAGCAATAGTAACGTAAGTATTTCCCTCAGTTTTTGAGAACCAAGGTATCAATCCAGTAGGAGGCTCCTCAAAAGTCCCATGCACCTATACAAACAAACAAAGAACTCGCAACCAATGCAATAAAGGGGTTGTCAATCCCTTCACGGCCACTTGCGAAAGTGAGATCTGATAGAGATAGTATGATAAGATAAATATATTTTTGGTATTTTGTGATATAGATTGGAAAATTAAAGATGCAAATAAAAGTAGATTGAAAGCTTATATGATAAAATATAGATCCGAGGGTCATAGGTTTCACTAGTGACTTCTCTCAAGATAGCATAAGTATTACGGTGGGTGAACAAATTACTGTCGAGCAATTGATAGAAAAGCGAATAATTATGAGATTATCTAGGCATGATCATGTATATAGGCATCACGTTCATGACAAGTAGACCGACTCCTGCCTGCATCTACTACTATTACTCCACACATCGACCGCTATCCAGCATGCATCTAGAGTATTAAGTTCATAAGAACAGAGTAACGCATTAAGAAAGATGACATGATGTAGAGGGATAAATTCATGCAATATGATATAAACCCCATCTTTTTATCCTCGATGGCAGCAATACAATACGTGCCTTGCAACCCTTTCTGTCACTAGGTAAGGACACCGCAAGATTGAACCCAAAGCTAAGTACTTCTCCCATGGCAAGAAAGATCAATCTAGTAGGCCAAACCAAACTGATAATTCAAAGAGACTTGCAAAGATAACTCAATCATACATAAAAGAATTCATAGGAGATTCAAATATTTCTCATAGATAAACTTGATCATAAACCCACAATTCATCGAATCTCGACAAACACACCGCAAAAAGAGTTACATCGAATAGATCTCCAAGAAGATTGAGGAGAACATGATATTGAGATCCAAAAAGAGAGAAGAAGCCATCTAGTTAATAACTATGGACCTGAAGGTCTGTAGTAAACTACTCACAACTCATCGGAGGGGCTATGGTGTTGATGTAGAAGCCCTCCATGGTCGATTCCCCCTCCGGCGGAGCGCCGACGAAGGCTCCAAGATGGGATCTCGCGGATACAGAAGGTTACGGTGCTGGAACTAGGTTTTCGTGGCTTGTTCTAATGTTCTCGGGGTACGTGGGTATATATAGGAGGAAGAAGTAGGTCAGTGGCCGCCCGAGGGGCCCACGAGATAGGGAGACGCGCCCTCCACCCTCGTGGCCGCCTCGGCTGCTTCTTGACTTACACTCCAAGTCCTCTAGATCATGTTCGTTCCAAAAATCACGCTCCTGAAGGTTTCATTGCATTTGGACTTCGTTTGATATTCCTTTTCTTCGAAACACTGAAATAGGCAAAAAAACAGCAATACGGGCTGGGCCTCCGGTTAGTAGGTTAATCCCAAAAATGATATAAATATGTAAAGTAAAGCCCATAAACATCCAAAACGGGTAATATAATAGCATGGAACAATCAAAAATTATAGATACGTTGGAGACGTATCAAGCATCCCCAAGCTTAATTCCTGCTCGTCCTCGAGTAGGTAAATGATAAAAACAGAATTTTGATGTGAAATGCTACCTAGCATAATTCTCAATGAAATTTTCTTTATTTTAGCATGAATGTTCAGATCCAAATGATTCAAAATAAAGGTTCATATTGACATAAGAAATAGTAATACTTCAAGCATACTAATCAAGCAACCATGTCTTCTCAAAATAACATGACCAAAGAAAGTTATCCCTACAAAATCATATAGTCTGGCTGTTGCTCTATCTTCATCACACAAAATATTTGATCATGCACAACCCCGATGACAAGCCAAGCAATTGTTTCATACTTTAGTAATCTCAAACTTTTTTCAATTTTCACGCAATACATGAGCGTGAGCCATGGACATAACACTATATGTGGAATAGAATGGTGGTTGTGGAGAAGACAAAAAAGGAGAAGATAGTCTCACATCAACTAGGCTATCAACAGGCTATGGAGATGCCCATTAATAGATATCAATGTGAGTGAGTAGGGATTGCCATGCAACGGATGCACTAGAGCTATAAATGTATGAAAGCTCAACAAAAGAAACTAAGTGGGTGTGCATCCAACTCGCTTGCTCACGAAGACCTAGGGCATTTTGAGGAAGCCCATCATCAGAATATACAAGCCAAGTTCTATAATGAAAAATTCCCACTAGTATATGAAAGTGACAACATAAGAGACTCTCTATCATGAAGACCATGGTGCTACTTTGAAGCACAAGTGTGGTAAAAAAGGATAGTAGCATTGTCCCTTCTATCTTTTTCTCTCATTTTTTTCTTTTTTTCTTTTCTCTTTTTTTGGGCCTTTTTTCTGTTTGGCCTTTCTCTCTTTTTTTATTTTTTTTCTTAGTCTGAAGTCTCATCCCGACTTGTGGGAAAATCATAGTCTCCATCATCCTTTTCTCACTGGGACAATGCTCTAATAATGAAGATCATCACACTTTTATTTATTTAAACTCAAGAATTAAAACTCAATACTTAGAACAAGATATGACTCTATATGAATGCCTCCGGTGGTGTACCAGGATATGCAATGAATCAAGAGCGACATGTATGAAAATTATGAAGGTGGCCTTGCCACAAATACGATGTCAACTACATGATCATGCAAAGAGCAATATGATAATGATGATGCGTGTCATATAAATGGAACGGTGGAAAGTTGCATGGCAATATATCTCGGAATGGCTATGGAAATGCCATAATAGGTAGGTATGGTGGCTGTTTTGAGGAAGGTATATGGTGGGCGTATGGTACCGGCGAAAGTTGCACGGCACAAGAGAGGCTAGCAATGGTGGAAAGGTGAGAGTGCGTATAATCCATGGACTCAACATTAATCAAAAGAACTCATATAATTATTGCAAAAATCTACAAGTCATCAAAAACAAAGTATTACGTGCATGCTCCTAGGGGGATAGATTGGTAGGAAAAGACCATCGCTCGTCCCCGACCGCCACTCATAAGAAAGACAATCAATAAATAAAATGTGCTCCAACTTCATCACAAAGCGGTTCACCATACGTGCATGCTACGGGAATCATAAACTTCAACGCAAGAATTCTGTAAATTCATAGTCACCCAACTAGCATGACTTTAATATCACTATCTCCATATCTCAAAACAATTATCAAGTATCAAATTGATCATAGCATCCAATTCACTTTCTATGGTAATTTTTATTATACCCGACTTGGATGCCTACCATTCTAGGACCAATTTTATACCATAACAAATACCATGCTGTTCTAAGAGACTCTCAAAATAATATAAGTGAAGCATGAGAGACTAGCAATTTCTACAAAATTAAGCCACCGCCATGCTCTAAAAGATATAAGTGAAGCACTAGAGCAAAAACTATCAAGCTCAAAAGATATAAGTGAAGCACATAGATTATTCTAATAAATTCTAATCAAGTGGGTTTCTCCCAAAAGGTGTGTACATCAAGGATGACTGTGGAAAACTAAAAAGAAAATACTAATATCATACACGATGCTCCAAGCAAAACACATATCATGTGGCGAATAAAAATATAGCTCCAAGTAAAGTTACTAATGAACGAAGACGAAAGAGGGGATGCCTTCCGGGGGCATCCCCAAGCTTAGGCTTTTGGCTATTCTTGAATATCTTGGGGTGCCATGGGCATCCCCAAACTTAGGCTCTTGCCACTCCTTATTCCATAATCCATCAAATCTTTACCCTAAACTTGAAAACTTCACAACACAAAACTCAACAGGAAATCTCATAAGCTCCGTTAGTGAAAGAAAGCAAAACCACCACATAAGGTACTGTAATGAACTCATTATTTATTTATATTGGTGTTAAACCTACTGTATTTCAAGTTCTCTATGGTTCATAGCACTTAATACTAGCCATAGATGCATCAAAATAAGCAAACAACACACGAATATTAGAATCTGTCAAAAACAGAACAGTCTATAGCAATCTGTAACCCACGAATACTTCTGGAACTCTAAAAATCCTACCAAAATAGGAAGTCCTGGGCAATTTGTCTATTGATCTACAGCAAAAAGAATCAACGCAAAATCATGTTTCTGTGATTTAACAAAACTAATTTCGTGCGTGCAAAGTTTCTGTTTT
Organism: Triticum aestivum; assembly: GCF_018294505.1. Classification (NCBI taxonomy): domain Eukaryota; kingdom Viridiplantae; phylum Streptophyta; class Magnoliopsida; order Poales; family Poaceae; genus Triticum; species Triticum aestivum. The sequence continues at coordinate 684,666,511 of NC_057798.1, read as the reverse complement.
CAGCAAAATCAAATTAACTATCACCATAGGTTATCCTATAGGTTCTACTTGGCACAAACACTAATTAAAACATAAAAACACATCTAAACAGAAGGTAGATGCAAAATTTATTACTAAACAGAAACAAAAACAAAAAAACACAAATAAAATTGGGTTGCCTCCCAACTAGCGCTATTGTTTAACGCCCCTAGCTAGGCATAAAAGCGAGGATATATCTAAGTAGTGCCATCTTTGGCACTCAATTCATAAGTAGCTCGCATGATAGATTTATAAGGTAATTTGAATTTCTTTCTTGGAAAGTGCCCCATGCCTTTTCTTAGTGGAAATTGGAATCTAATATTCCCTTCCTTCATATCAATAATCGCGCCAATCGTTCTAAGGAAAGGTCTACCAAGAATAATAGGGTAAGAAAGATTGCAATCTATATCAAGAACGATAAAATCTACTGGCGCCAAATTTATATTTGCAACGATGAGAACATCATTGATCCTTCCCATTGGCTTTTTAATGGTGGAATCCGCAAGGTGCAAATTTAAAGAGCAATCATCAAGATCATGGAAACCTAGAATATCACATAAAGTTTTCAGAATCGTGGAAACACTAGCACCCAAATCACATAAAGCATAACACTCATGATCTTTAATTTTAATCTTTATAGTAGGTTCCCACTCATCATTAAGTTTCTAGGTATAGAAACTTCCAAATTAAGTTTTTCATCAAAAGATTGCATCAAGGCATCAACGATATGTTTGGTAAAAGCTTTATTTTGACTATAAGCATGAGGAGAATTCACAACGGAGTGCAACAAGGAAATACAACCTTCTAAAGAACAATTATCATAATCAAATTCCTTGAAATCCGAGATAGTGGGTTCAATGCTATTTAAAGTCTTGACCTCTCCAATCCCACTTTTACCAAATTTAGCATCAAGATCTAAAAACTCTGAATTATTGAGACACCTTTTAACTAAAGTTGACTCATCTCCAGTCCCATTATTATCAAGATTCATATTGCAAAACAAAGATATAATAGGGGACACATCAATAACCTTAAGATCTTCATCATTATTATCATTGAAACTAGAAGAACACGCTTTTATAAAACAATCTTTCTTAGCACGCAATCTAGCGGTTCTTTCTTTGCACTCATCAATGGAAATTCTCATGGCTTTGAGAGACTCGTTGATATCATGATTAGGAGGAGTAGATCTAAGTTTAAGAGAATCAACATCAAGCGAAAGTCTATCAACGTTCCTAGCCAAATCATCAACTTTGAGCAATTTTTCTTCAAGCAAGGCATTAAAATTCTTTTGAGAGATCATAAATTCTTTCACACTATTCTCAAAATCAGAGGACATCTTATTAAAATTACCATAAGAATTATTGTAGGAACTTCCATACTTATTGGAGGAATTACTAGGGAACGGTCTAGGATTAAAGTTTCCTCTATAAGCATTGTTTCCGAAACTATTCCCACCAACAAAATTCACATCCATAGATTCATTATTATTCTCAATCAAAGTAGACAAAGGCATATCATTGGGATCAAGAGGAGCACTCTTAGTAGCAAATAATTTCATAAGTTCATCCATCTTTCCACTCAAAACATTAATTTCTTCTATAGCATGCACTTTTTTACTAGAAGATCTTTTGGTGTGCCATTGAGAATAATTAGCCATAATATTATCAAGAAGTTTTGTAGCATCTCCTAACGCGATTTCCATAAACGTGCCTCCCTCGGCCGAATCTAAAAGATTTCTAGAAGCAAAGTTCAAACTGGCATAAAACTTTTGTATGATCATCCATAAATTCAAACCATGAGTAGGGCAATTGCGAATCATCAATTTCATTCTTTCCCAAGATTGGGCAACATGCTCATGATCAAGCGGTTTAAAATTCATAATATCATTCCTAAGAGTGATGATCTTAGCGAGAGGAAAATATTTAGAGATAAAAGCATCTTTGCACTTATTCCAAGAATCAATACTATTTTTAGGCAAAGACGAAAACCAAACTTTAACATGATCTCTAAGTGAAAACGGAAATAACTTCAATTTAACAATATCATTATCCATATCTTTCTTCTTTTGCATATCACACAAATCAACAAATTTATTTAGATGAGTAGCGGCATCTTCACTAGGAAGGCCGGCGAATTGACCTTTCATAACAAGATTCAACAAAGCAGTATTGATTTCACAAGACTCAACATCATTAAGAGGAGCAATCAGAGTACTAAGGAAATCATTATTATTGGTATTGGAGAAATCACACAATTTGGTATTATCTTGCCCATGGCGACAAGTAATCCAGCACACAAGCAAACAAAAAACGGCAATCAAAAGAGAGAGGAGAGGAGATTGGGAAAGAGAGGGCAAATAAAACGGCAAGGGTGAAGTGGGGGAGAGGAAAACGAGAGGCAAATGGCAAATAATGTAAATGCGAGGGAGATGAGTTTGTGATGGGTACTTGGTATGTCTTGACTTGAGCGAAGACCTCCCCGGCAACGGCGCCAGAAATCCTTCTTGCTACGTCTTGAGCTTGCGTTGGTTTTCCTTGAAGAGGAAAGGGTGATGCAGCAATTGTAGCGTAAGTATTTCCCTCAGTTTTTGAGAACCAAGGTATCAATCCAGTAGGAGGCTCCTCAAAAGTCCCACGCACCTACACAAACAAACAAAGAACTCGCAACCAACGCAATAAAGGGATTGTCAATCCCTTCACGGCCACTTGCGAAGTGAGATCTGATAGAGATAGTATGATAAGATAAATATATTTTTGGTATTTCATGATATAGATTGGAAAAGTAAAGATGCAAATAAAAGTAGATTGAAAGCTTATATGATAAAAGATAGACCCGGGGGCCATAGGTTTCACTAGTGGCTTCTCTCAAGATAGCATAACTATTACGGTGGATGAACAAATTATTGTCGAGCAATTGATAGAAAAGAGAATAATTATGAGATTATCTAGGCATGATCATGTATATAGGCATCACGTCCGCGACAAGTAGACCGACTCCTGCCTGCATCTACTACTATTACTCCACACATCGACCGCTATCCAGCATGCTTCTAGAGTATCAAGTTCATAAGAACAGAGTAACACATTAAGAAAGATGACATGATGTAGAGGGATAAACTCATACAATATGATATAAACCCCGTCCTTTTATCCTTGATGGCAACAATACAATACGTGCCTTGCTGCCCCTGCTGTCACTGGGAAAGGACACCGCAAGATTGAACCCAAAGCTAAGCACTTCTCCCATTGCAAGAAAGATCAATCTAGTAGGCCAAACCAAACTAATAATTCAAAGAGACTTGCAAAGATAACTCAATCATACATAAAAGAATTCAGAGGAGATACAAATATTTCTCATAGATAAACTTGATCATAAACCCACAATTCATCGAATCTCGACAAACACACCGCAAAAAGAGTTACATCGAATAGATCTCCAAGAAGATCGAGGAGAACATGGTATTGAGATCCAAAAAGAGAGAAGAAGCCATCTAGCTAATAACTATGGACCTGAAGGTCTATAGTAAACTACTCACAACTCATCGGAGGGGCTATGGTGTTGATGTAGAAGCCCTCCGTGGTCGATTCCCCCTCCGGCGGAGCGTCGGCGAAGGCTCCAAGATGGGATCTCGCGGATATAGAAGGTTACGATGGTGGAGCTAGGTTTTCGGGGCTTGTTCTGATGTTCTCAGGGTACGGGGGTATATATAGGAGGAAGAAGTAGGTCGGTGGCCGCCCGAGGGGCCCATGAGATAGGGGCGCGCCCTATAAGGGTGGGCGTGCCCTCCACCCTCGTGGCCGCCTCGGCTGGTTCTTGACTTGCACTCCAAGTCCTCTGGATCACGTTTGTTCCAAAAATCACGCTCCCGAAGGCTTCATTGCATTTGGACTCCGTTTGATATTCCTTTTCTTTGAAACACTGAAATAGGCAAAAAAAACAGCAATACGGGCTGGGCCTCCGGTTAGTAGGTTAGTCCCAAAAATGATATAAATGTGTAAAGTAAAGCACATAAACATCCAAAACGGATAATATAATAGCATGGAACAATCAAAAATTATAGATACGTTGGAGACGTATCAGGTCTCAACACATGAGTAGGTGGTTCTCTCTCAGAAAATGAGTAGTGGAAGTGTAGGCACGTTCTAATGGCTCTCTCACAAATGGAGAAGGGGGTGGAGGGGTATATATAGGCTCCACACAAAATCTAACTGTTACACACTTTTTGCCCAACTCGGTCAGACCGAATAGAGAAACACGGTGAGACTGATTCAGTTCAAAATATGAACGTTAGGAATCTCGGTGGGACCAACGAGATCAACTCGGTGGGACCGATGTGCTAGGACTAGGGCAAAACCTCATCTCGGTGAGACCGATCGTGTGAACTCGGTGAGACTGATTTCAACAATTAATCAAACAGAGAGTTGGTCAAGCAAACTCAGTGGGACCGATCGCTCATTTCGGTGAGACCGAAATGTTACAAAAAGGAAACATAGAGTTTGCAATGTGAACTCGGTGGGTGTGACCGAACTGATTAGGGTTTCTGGCTATGGCTATGTCAAGTGAACTCAGTGGCACCGTATAGATCAAATCGGTGGGGCCAAGTTTGACTTTAGGTTTTGGACAAATGTGGAAATGAGAAAGTGGTTGAGGGTTTATGGAGCAATATCATTAAGTGTTTTGAGCAAGCAAACCATTAAGCAACACTTCATCCCCTTTTAATAGTATTAGCTTTTCTATGGACTCAATGTGATTTTGGATCACTAAAATGAAAATGAAGAGTCTTGAGCTTTTGCCAATCTTTGTCCTTAGCATTTTGAGGGGTACACATCTCTAGTATTCCATGCCAATCATTGAACTTTTTGAAACATTTAACTTGAATTGCTATTAGTTCAATGAGCTATATGTTGTTATGAATTACCAAAACCACCTGGGGATTAGTTGCACTTTCAATCTTCCCCTTTTTGGTAATTGATGACAACATATAGATCAAAGCTTTGATAAATGATAATATCAATGAAATACATCGTCGCTTTCAGAAGTATGTGATAAGCAAGAGCTCCCCCTAAATTTGTGCATTATTTAAAATTTGCTTTTGAATGCAAATGCACAATCGATTCGGATCGTGGGTTACTCTTCCATGTCACATACATCTTGGTGGAGCGCTCAAAATGATAAGCTATAAGAAACATGCACTCATCACCAAGGCAAACATGATTGATCATACACATATCATCAAGCAAGCAAATATTTAAGCATAATATGATCAAACACATGATCATAGAAGTATCTCACACACAAGCACAAACAATGTAGCATGCAAATGATCAAACAAGAACGAACCAAAGTACCAAGAGAGGTAACAAAAGACAAAACTCTCTCTCTCTCTCAGCCTAATGATCTATACATCTTCTCCCCCTTTGGCAACAAGTTACCAAAAAGCTTGAGAATGCATAGTTCTATACGACACTCTAGGCACGATCTCCGGGAGCTTCTGAAGGGTTCTTCTGGCTGGTTGCTCCAGTGTGCGTAGATGGCTTTGAGAGGAGTCCTTCAACAAAAGCACATGTAGAAGTTTATGGAGCTAGAGGAGTTGAGACTGGAGGAATCACTGGGGCAGTTGCTGCAGGTGCTGACATTGTTATCCTGGGATCACTAGCAACTGGCACAGTTGAAGACCTTTGTGCCCTAGGCACTTTCTGAAATGCCTCTGTGGTTAGTCCTTCTTCCCTGTCCTCAAACTCTTCCTGGATCTTCTCCACAGTTGATTGGATCTCAGTGACATTCACATCTAGATCATAAATCTTTTGCTGAATGATCCTTTCAAGACTCTCTTGATTTTGAGTCAGGGTGGCCAATCCCTTCTCAATCCTCAAAGTAGCCTCAATCAGATAGCTGAGTTGATCCTGTTTGGTCTTGAAGATCACCTGTGAAGCATCTGGAGCACTAGCTGGCTTAGCTGCTTTTTCTACCTTTGCTTTCTCTCTCTTCTCCTGTGCTTCTGCACATGTTGGATGGGAGGCATCCATGACAACTTCATTCAAAGTCTTGCCTTAGGGGAAGATGCTCTTTGTCAAGTAGATATGTCCCTTTCCCCATCAGTTGATGAGCATCTGAATGTGAGGGGCATATCCACAAGATCTCTTTTGATCAGCTGCAGTCCTCTTTTATTGTTTCAACAATGAGAGTCATAACCTTGAACTTCTATGGCACATCAAACAAATGCAGCAAGTTGATAGAATGGCCTGGGATCATCCTATGATCTCCTGACTTGGGCAGCAAAGTGTGCCTCAGAATGGTGTTGATAGTGGGTAAGCCAGAGAGGAGATAGTAGATGGATCCAAATTTGTGAGTCTCCAAAGCCTTATCAGGAATTTCCTGGTACATATGTGCCATGGAATTGTGGTCCTTCATGGGCTTTGCATACACATCAATGTCATTCTCTTCTTCAGCAGGGGCATTTATCAACTTGGACCATTCGGCGACAGTAGATTGATATCTTGTGCCTTTAATCATCCAGACTATCTTGCCATCCAGACTATCTTGCCATCCGGGTCTGGTCTGGCGCAGCTCCCGCCGGCCCGCAAATTCTAAATTTGCACTTCAATTTGACACAACATAATACATTTCTTTGCTTTTCCAACAATATTGGATACATAGGACATCACCAAATCTTTGTTAGAATAGCAAGACCAAAGAAAACAAGAACCACAATTATGCATTTTAGAAGATTTCCAACTTCCATAACTGCTCCCACTAGTTGCAATATCTTCTCCATGCAATCATTGTTGATCTGCGGATTCTTGATCTTGTACTCTTCATTCTTCTTCTTTGGTTCTAAAGAAGTAGATGTTGCTTCCCCTCTAGTTGCACATGCAACCACTTCATTACCTTCGATTATACTAAGGAGTGCATGAATGCCTATTAAGTTTCTTTGTATCAATAAATCAATGTATTCACCTTCTCAAAACCAAAATGAGCATCCATCTTCCTAAACACATGATGATGTTCTAAATGAGCTATCACAATTGAACCAAAGAATGTGGTGCCAAAGCTGAATGAAAACAACGCGTACCACGTCGTTTTCGCATTTGAAGAACACACATCCGTGGTGCTCCGGCGTACCCGAAGTTAGTCGTAGCACTATCCGTGTGCAGTCGTCGCACTGTATGTGCGGCATCGGCGAGCCACGGAGCCTCTGTGCGAGCGCCGAGCTCGGCGGACGGCCGACAGAATCCATGCTTGCAAACCGTCGACGGTGGCGACACGACGAACCCGTACCTGCATGCAGTGATGCAACTTTGCCGGGGCTGCGCGAGATGCTCCCCGACCATTCCATCGCTTGGCATAGCCACCGGCGGCCGGAAAAGCCAAATCCGGCTGCCCACGGTGAAGGACCGCAGATCCGCGACTTTTCGGCCCACCGACGCAGGAGGGGGAGGGAAACCTCGTGCATGTGGCAGCCTTTCAGTGTGCTCCCGTCAGCTACTTTCGTCGGAATTGTGGGCGGCGGCCCGGCGGCGGGCGAGGGGGAGAGGGGAGGTGGTTGGTGGAGAAAAGCGCGGGCTGAAATGTCCTCCCCACCAACCGCTCCCGCTATATGCAGGGCACCGATGGGCCGAGGGGGCGAACCCGCGTATTCGCGGGTTGGGTACAAGATTTTGCCGCGCCCCACAAAATGTTTTGCAGGCCGGCCTCGTTTGCGGGGTCTATTCAGGCGGCATTTTCCGCGTCGACCCGCATTTTGGCGGTTATTTTGCGGGTCGGGGCTTTTTGCAGGGTCTGCTAGAGATGCTCTTATTGTGCTACTAATAAATTGCTGCAACAAAGTGATCCTCATATATGATTGAATTGACATCTCAAATGCTTTTTTTTAAATGACGGTCACCTCGGCCTCTGCATTAGAATGATGCATGCACCCGTATTATTAACCAAAAGGTTTGTGGTATGGTACAAGCTCACAAAGGGAGCTGAAGAGAGTTAAAGATAAAATTTGCCACATCCGGTGAAAAATTGGTCAAGATGACAAAACACCTAGCCTATTGTTGGACCACCATTCAAACTAGTTGTAGGCATTCCGTGCTACCGTCTTCGAACGGTTGCATCCAATAGCCATATGCTTCTTGGCTACTGCATAACTGTGTGACGATCACGTACAGTTCCAAGCAATAGCTCTATATATGACGTGCAAAAAAATTGTAAGAGTTTGTCTGCTAAAGATCAATACCATTTGTGCAGTTCCATATATCACAAAGTAATGCGCATACTCCTATTCAAATATGACCCCCAATATTTGGCTCCACCCCGTTTAGCCACGTCACAATTAACGTGTTAATACTATTTGGAGGGCTGACGTTAAAGGCTACATAAATAGTACGCCATAATAGCTTGGCGAGAGGACATTTGAGAAAGAGATGTTGTGTAGTTTCATCTTGATCACAATAGCAACATCGTTTACTACCCTCCCATCTTCTCTTTGCCAAGTTATTTCTAGTCAGAATCACTTCCTTGTGAACAAATCACATAAAGATTTAATTTATTAAAGGTACTTTAATATTCCTAATATTAATTGGTTTTAGGATTGGACCAGAATCTATCTATTAAACCTAGTAAATACATAAATTTCATGGAAAATACCGGAAAATGCCAATGGTGCTCGGCCTACAGGCAGGCCGGAATCCCTGCCGTCTGTCCACCATCGAGATTCCCGCTGTCAGTGTATAGGGACCGTATTTGATTTATTTTTGGCTTGTATTCAACCAGACCTGGCCCACCCACATGCAAAAGCAGCTAGGGCCTGCCTCACTCAGCTGACATGTACGCACAAGGTTGGACTTTTCGGTAGACATGCTCCACGCGCCTGGAGAACTGCACCACCCGTGCATGAACGTCGTGGTCATCTTGGGTCCATAGGAGAGCACAGGGAGGCAAAAATGCGTTCGTGTATCATTCCTGACCAGTGAAAACACCCTGCAGTGTTCCAGTGTTATCAATTATGTTCCACTAATGATGTTTTGAGGGTTTTGTTGATCGTGCTTTTTGACTGTCAGGCAGTTTATGTCTTCCAACAGTCTATCGCTCGACAGTTTATGTTGGCACACGTTAACATTTTTTGTTAACCTTATTTTGGGGTATGTGTCACAGTCCAATTGAACGAACAATCGCAGTTACATGCGGGTTTATTTTGAACAATTTAATAATTCAGTTAACCACACACTAACACTGCCGCGTCTGCACGCTAATGTAAAAGAGTTCCTAATGAGGCTTGATTGCAGGAGAGATGCAATGTGCAGTGGTAAGCTACCATGCCCTGTGCAAGCTTCTTGTCAGCCACTGCCCCGGTTGGTGCGGCGAGAAAGGAACGTGATCAGTTCAAAGCAAAAGTTTTGGGGGGGCTGCCATCACTTGCCACTTCGCAGGGTCACAGCATGTGTGCTCGCACAACAACCACACTGCTAGAAGGAGACCAGCCGGTGTGGTTCGCACACAAAGAACAAGAACGCCAGCAATGGCAAAAAAAAAATCAGTAACCACGGCCCATTAATCATCAGATAAATTTACCATTTTTTCATCATAATAAATCATTCTAATTTTCTCTTAGTTTTACGCAATTACGAGACATTGCTCCTGGTAAATTGTTCACTCCATAAAACAAGCTGCTTCCCACAACCAACGTGCAGTGTGGCCATGCCTTGTAATGGACCATGGAACTCAACACCCCACGCCGATCTGATGCAGGCAATGACTGATTGTACCATACGTCGCGCACAATTGTGCAAGACAGAGCTGGCGTGCTCACCTCTACCACCGGGTTCAGAGTGCAATGGAGCACCGTATGGCAATCTACACCACTTGCCTCGTCACTTCATCCATCAAAACAGCGAGGTCCTTTGGGTGTACTAGAAATTTGACTTCGGGGTCACATGCTGTACGTGCATAAGCTTAAAGCAAGCAACCCAACAATGGAGCTAAGCAAACTGACAATTTGCTTCAACCAATATCATCAGTTTTTTCAGGTAACAGCTGTTATAAATTGACGGAATTTGAGCACTGATTCTGACACAAATAGGTTATTACATTAATATATTACGTTAGCAACAATCCTATCTTTTTTGGCACAGATACTAAGAAAATGATAAAGCGTGCTAGAAATCAAATCTACTATATTTAAAGTCAACAAGATGGAACTCTGAACTCTGAAGCACATTTTGATCCAGTAATTATGAATGCAAGACACAAGCAGGACAAGTAAAATACAATCGGCCAAACCATGCAAGCATCAAATAAAAGTTCTGATAGCTGAAGCAACAAATGAAACGTTTGGAGCATGCAACGTGAGTCCTTGCAACACATTTTTGCAAGTATAAATTACGTTGAGCATGTGGCAAATTAACTGATTCTAGAGGAAGTTTGGCTCAAAGGCCCCGGTTTTTTTAGTGCCGCAAGTATTGCGCCGATGTCCAACCACCCCACAATGTGTGCATTTTGGCGATTTCCTTGGAGCCTTTGGTAAATCGCCTTGTTGTGGGCAAGTTGTACACTTGTCCCTGCTCTCTGCAGATTGTGCAAAACTGCGACGTCTTAAGCTGTTGCTCGTAAGGCGCCTTGTCTCTGCTTGTTGTCAGACTTCCCCTCTGCCTCTTCTTCTCATTCACACCTACACCTGAGCAACTTGATTCACCATCACCGGTATCTTTATGCAGCACAACATTTGCCTCTACTGATTCATGTTGGGTTTCCGCTACAATCTGCTGCTGTTTCTCTTTGTCTGCAAGCTCCATTCCATCTTTATCGACACTCAGCGGAAGCAGAGTCGCATACACCTCCTTCATCACAGCCATGAAAACATAAAAGCACTTGACATTGCTGTCGCCAAGCACCACACATTCCAACGCCTTCATGTACATAGTGTGATGCCTGGATTTATCACTAGCTGGAGGTCCTCTGTCTCTCTGATACCTAACCAAATGTTCTGGAAGAACGTCACACGCTTCTCTTGTCCATTGCTTAAGTATATGCTTCTGTGGTATTTTCTACAACCGGAAGTGCACCATCACCTGCATCCGATTTTTTTTTTGCAAATGTGAGATGTTCTCTCTTGATTGCAAGCATGAACAGAAAATATTGTGCCCTACTTTGTGCTCCGATATGTACCAACCAGCATCTTTTGACCCCAACAGCCTTATCATTGCATTTCAACCACACCTAGACGAAGGGATGTTCACCTTCAATGGGGTACCCTTCAAGAAACATAGTTTATTCCATTTAGTATTGTATGGATACTTGTTTCGATTACCAATCGCACGGCCAACTGATGAGACATGATTTCTCAAGAGACGTACCGCACATGCACACACAATCTCTTGCATGCATCTCGTCCTTTGGACATTCAGCTTGCTTTTTGCTAGCCGTATACCAAATCCAGTTTTCCAGGAATACAGGTTCTAAAGCTCAATAGGCCTCATTGAGAGAGTCAAATGTTGTGCCAATCTTGGGATTCATAACATGGCCTTCCCCATTCTCTGCGTAAGCACGGACAGACAATTCAAGTGATGTCTTCCTGTCGGGGATCATCTCCCTCTCATCAGGTGATTTACCCAGCCTTACCCTGTAGCAGTGTCTCACAACAGAAAACAACAAAATTTAGTTTTTGCGAGATCATGATCACTAAAAATAGATGCAGATAAACCAACATTATTTTAAAAAAAATGGCAAAAGGAATGGTGGCCATATTATGATTTTCCATGCATCTTTAAAATAAATAATGCAAACAGTAATTTTGTTTGCAACGACAGCTGGATTTCAACTATACCATGCGATATATTTCCATTCAGAAGAAAGGGCTAACACACTCCGAACACATAACCATTAACACATTTAGAAAAAGAAAATCTATCTCCAAGGTATACCACCTATAATTACATCTTCCGGCTGAAGAACAAAACACATATAAATTACTTTACAATTCAAGTAACTTGCTCAAACCCAACACAACCAGGCAGCAGATCCAGACAAAAATCATTTCCAAGACATATTTAGCATTGAAATTCCTCAAATCAAGCAGCCGACCAAAGACGCCCAAAATATCATTCTGTTTTGTTAGCTAAGCAATTTTACCATTGCAGAAAAACGATATTTGTACAACTAACATCTCTAAACTGAAACCCTTCTGTTTAGTTACCAGTGACAACTTCAGTCTGTAAACGACAAGCTAGGGAATAAACCACACATCGGCAAATCCAATCTTATCATATTTCGGTGCCTAGTCGCAACAGTAACACCTTGAAGCCTTCAACACTCCGACCAACTAATTTTACGGTGGAAAGATCGATAGTCTCCAACTGTTAATATGTGGTCAAACCAGCACACATCCGAACCTGAAACTATACCTAGTGATGTACCAACCAACAATATTTTTCTGTACACCATTCATCCTCTAAGCAATATAGAACCACGACCAAGAATAAATCTAAACTTAACAGCTGCGAATCAAGCATTAGGGAAAACAAATCTCACCTCAGAGCACACCTCGTATCTCTGTCCACCTACAGCTTGCTGTGCTTTGCCGCCCTTGTCCATCTCTACAGCTGCAACACTCATGGAATCCTGGGATTCCACTGGTAGCATGGCCGAATTCCATCCAGCGAACTTTGCTCCCCTCCTCCTACAATGAAATCTAATCCAAATCACCAAAGAAATCTCCAAACGTACGCCATCGAATCCAGGGGGAAAAGATGGGAATCGAAGGAAAATTAACATACCCGTCGAGGACGAGTCCATCTGTCGACATATCGCCCATGGAGAACTACCGCTGTTATGCGTGTGTCTGAAAGAAGACAGCAGCCGCCGAGCTGAGCTTCTGTGGAAGAAAAGGGGATGCCGAGCCAACCTGGTCACGTGGATATATCTGGTTCACAAAGGTCACGGGCCCATCTTACCTGTGCTATTTCGAAACACAGCCCTGTACCAGAGTGGCGGTCCAGGCCAATCAGTGCTACCGCGGGTCGGGGAACAGCAGTGGTTGTTGGGCCGAACACCAATACGCCTATGGGCGTGTTTGGTTCCCTGGGGAGCTCTAGCCTGCATTGCATGAAGGAGCTTGGTTGAGGCTAGCCTGGTTGAGCTGATGCAAGAAGGAATAGAGAAGTGTGTTTGGTGGACTGCATGGAATGAGGCAGGCTAAGCTCAGAGTTTGTTTGGTATGTTGCATGTGGGTTGTATGGGAGATGCTACATACAACAAATGTCGTTTTGTTGTCTGTAGATATATTTGATTCAAGGTGCTTGTACATGTACGTAAAATAATTGAAAGATTGTTTTGTCTACATATTAGCAAAAGCAATGAACAAGAACCATATTAGCAAAAGTCCAACAGAAGTACATATTAGAGTCCAACAAACGAGCATCCATACTCCACACAATCTGCCTCGCGTTGAAAGAAGGTTGGGGACAGATCTCAGCTTATACATACCTAATCCAGATGGGGCGTTGAGAGAAGGAAAAACATCGGGGCCAGCCACACACAGAGCTCGACGAACATCTCTAATTCTCACCTTGTCTTCCTTCTCATCCGTGGCCGGAGGAGGCCGCCGCTCTGTCCGCTCACCCATCTGCATCTGCAGAAGAAGCAACGCGAGCGGCAGAGAACCGGGGATGGAAAGGGGAAGAGACGGACAGGGAGATGAGAGAGGAAGAGAGTTCTACCTGCGCAGCAGCGAGGGGGCGCGCCGACGACGTGCACAAAGGCGACGGGGCGGCGAGATCCAGCGTCGCACGGGAGAGGAGAGGAGCGAGGAGAGCGGCGTGAATGAGAGGTTGTGAGCCGATTGGAAGAGAGACCCTAGCCACGTTCGCAGGTGCGGGTGCAGGCGCGGATGCAGGCGCGCGGAAACGGCCGAAACTTGCGTATCCCCTCAGCCTGGCTGGGAGCCTCGTTTTGCATCCGTCGGGCCAGGCCCAATTGGGCATGCAGGATACCAAACATCCAGAAAATGCAGCGTGGGTGCGAGCCAGGTGCAACCCACGAAACCAAACACGCCCTATGCGAACCTAGTTGTATCACGGACCGTATTTCGCCCACTAGGCTTGCCACACTGCTGCAACGACATGACTGATTCATAATTACAAAGCCCATACAAACGGACCAGATTGCGGCCTGTCTGTAGCCCGACCATCAAAAGCCCTCACTTTGAAAAATACCCCATTTACTGATAGTTTCCAGTGAACTGTATCATGCCGAGCTATCTTGGCCCGTTTGGCTAGCTTTGGTTGAAGCAGGTTGGCCAAACGGACCGGCCCATCCTAATCGTGTCTGGTTCGGCACGGCCAGCCAGTGCACGATTATTATACGGGCCGTGTCGTGCCGGACCACCTGTTGCGCCTCCAGGCCAGGGCACGATCTAGTTAGTAAACAGGCCAACACGTTGGTCCGTTTAGCACGCTGGGTTGCACATTTTCAACATGTTAGGCTGATTTTTAGGCCTACTGGGCTATATTTTAGGTATATATATAAATCATTTTTTTAAATTATATATAAAAAAACAAACGAGCCGTGCTATGCCGGCCCGCGTGCCCAGGCACGGACCAAAGGCGTGTCGGGCACGGCCCGTTTAGCCTGTGCCGTGCCTGGCCCATGGTGGGCCGTGCTGGCGTGCTTGTGGGCTGGCCTGGTTGGCCCGGCCCGTTTGGCCCTAAGAAAATATGTCTCGAAAAAAAGGGTGCCCTAAGCAAATGAACTGAACTGTTCTTTCCCCGCTTGGCCCCTCCCTTCCTCGTAGCAGTCTTCCTCAGTGTCCCCCGGGCGGCGGCGCACAACACCTGTTCGACGGAACGCCGCTCCGGGGCGGGAAGCTTCGACCATGGCGAGCGGGGAGGACCGCATCAGCGCCCTCCCGGAGGACATCCTCCACCAGGTGTTCCGCCTCCTGCCGGCTCATGAGGTGGTGCGGACGTGCTTGCTCGCCCGGCGCTGGCGCGGCGTCTGGAGGTCCGTGCCCACCCTCTGCTTCACCGGGGCCAAGGGGTGGGGCAGCGCCGACAGGTTCGCCCAGTTCGTGGACCACTTGCTCCACCTCAGGTGCGGGGGCGACGGCCCGCCTCTGGATTCCTGCCATTTCGACTTCGATTCCGACGGATTCATGCTGTTGCCCGCCAACCAGCGGCATGCGAGCAACTGGCTCTGGAAGGCCCTGCCTCGTGTCCGGGCGCTCCGGCTCCGGCTTCGTATTCCCGAGGATCCGGGAGCCTCGCCACCATCTGACATGCATCTCTTCTCCCAGCACCTCACCAGATTAGAGCTTGTTGGTGTCGGTTTCTACGGCAGCGTCGTTGATTTTACAGGCTGCCCAGCATTGGTGGAACTGAGTATGGATACTTGCGACATCGTTGTCAAACAGTTCTTGTCTCCATCCTTGAAACATTTGCGAATCACCCGCTGCTATGCTCAAGAAAATTACCGCATTCTTATTTCTCTACCAAATCTTGTTTCGCTTGAGTTGATCGAATGGGTTCTAGGAAGGATTCCATTGCTTGGGAGCTTGCCGTGTTTATCAAGAGCTGTTGTTGTGCTTAACGAGAGCTGTGCCGATCAATGCTCTCAGGGTCGGTTTGATAGTTGTGGTGATGATAGTGACATGTGTGATCGTTGTTATTATTATTATGGGGATCCTGAACTTGGGCCTCCTTATGACCGCAACAACTGCATCTTTCTCAAAGGTTTGTCAGAAGTCAGAGACTTGGAGCTGTCAGCTAATTCTGATGTGGTATGCTTGCAGCTGCTTCTCTCTTATTATCATGCTATATATGTTTCATCATTTCTCATGTAGAAACCATATTCATCATCACAGATCGTAATTGCTTTACATATGACTTACTTCACACATCAGCTGATTGCACTTTGTCTTCAAAGGTTAAAAGGATCCTAATTTGATCCGTCTCTTTTGCACTTTCCCTAGATTGTTTTCCACAGGGATTTGAGGTGGTGTCCTACATTTACCAAGTTAAAGACTTTGCTACTCAATGATTGGTGTTTGGCTGCTGACCACAATGCACTAATGTGTTTTCTCCAACACTCACCAATTTTGGAGAAGCTTACCATTCAACTTTCTGAGGTATAGATGTTTAAGCTGGATAGCTGTGTATCATTTTAAATGACCATCCATGATTACCTGATTGATTTTCGTGCGTGTGTTAGGGATCTTCAGATGTAACTGAAGCAGAAGGAATATACAAACCAGTGGGACAGTCAGTTGCATCCAACTGTCTTGAGATTGTTGAAATCAAATGTGCAAATATCGATAGTAGGGTTCACAAAATTTTGAAGATTCTGACTACGTATGGCATACGCCTTGAGCAAATTAGTGTCCAACAGACTAGCAGAATTCCTGAATCTGGATGTGAGTTAAATTATTGGCACTCTTCATGCTACTTATATTTCCATTTGTTAATGTGTTTATGCATTATAGAGCAGGCAGTGAAGAAAATCTCAAACTAATTAGTAGAATATAGTTGTTAGAAATTTGGACGTATGCCGAGAAACGTTCAGACTCCCCATATTTGATGAAGAGAAAGGGAAAGAAAACAATGTACGGCATGTTATTAACTGGCTTTATTATCCAAAAACCTTTACTACCAATTTGGATTTACATTAAATTACTCTGTATGCACAAATTAGTTAGTAATAATTACACATCAAGCAGTTCCAACTTCCGGGTCTAGTATTTATTGGCATTATATAGCAGTTGAAGTTTATCGACATATTGCAAATGAATGGTCCCAGCACTCTTGATAAACAGTATCAATATAGTTGAATGCTATCCTCTATCCAGCCATTTTGATTGAGTCTACTGTCATCTAGATCTGTTCCGAACGAGCATGTGACTATCTTGCTCTTCTTATGCTACAAGTCCCTTCTTTTTAGCGGACATCTCACAACAAATAACATATCAATGATTTAGGCAAATTTTTACTCCATACTGTTGCCCTATGTAATCATGTATGGACCCTGTTATGTGCGATGTTACATGTCAAATAACCAGAAAGAAGCCAAAATATTACCATCTTATTTTAGTAAAGCTAGTTCCTACACATGTTTCCAACTTTCCATATTACTTACAAAGCATTGATAACTCCCATTGTCTGTAGTAGGTTCTCTTTGGATTGATTGTGTGATTTTCGTATCTTGCAGGTTTCAATTTTGTTTGCACTGGTTTCTGCTAAGACTACAGGTACGAAAATCTGTACTAATGTCAGATTTAGGTCTCTTTGATTTTTTAGAAATGCATGGAGCAAGTTTTGGGCAGTGATGTGTAGCCGTGTTGCTGCTTACCCTTTTTAGTGTCATTCCACTCTTCTACTACATTGCAACTCTATGTAGATGTTCACGCATTCTGCTTCGTACATTGACACAACATGTGCATGTATAAATAAAGGAAAGGTAAAAAAATCGAGTTTGGATGTACACCAGTTGAAGAACAATATGTTGTTATTCCTAGACCTAATGATGAAAATAGGGAAAAATAATTGAAGTACATCGCTACAAGACTCTCTTGTCTCCTCAATCATAACTCATGATGCAAGTGGGACGGGTTTCAGACAGCCCGCATCCCGCACTCTAACCCGCGAGCGGCCGCGCGGGAGACGCGGGTGGCTGTATGCGGGATACGCAGGCCGCCGGGACGCCTCCTGCCCGCGATAGGTTGTAGTATATGTTAGTACTTGCTATACGCACTCATGTGTGAGCACTGATAAGCTTGTATCAGAGTTTCTGGTGAGCTGATACACATGCATGTGTGAGCAATATTTGATACTTCTATCTTCCGGCTGCACGTATGGCACAAGGAGGTCCTCCAGTGCAAGGCCAACATTCAGCGTGAATAGCCAGCTCGGCCGCGGCCACGGAAGCAATGATGCAGACGCATATTTACTTTTGCGTTCGGCCGCGGAAGCCCACTGAAGATGTGTTTAGCTGGGCGGGAATTGCAGGCAGCCCGCGCCGCTTGCACCCTTAACCATAACCTAAGTGCCCTCTTTTTTTGCATTTATGCTGCTATGTGGCATCATTATTTTCGTTCAGTAGTTTATACCAATAGTTGATCCAGTTACACATCGTGAATGATACTAATGGAAGAGTCAGGTGGTCTAATGCGCTGAAAATATTCCGCACTCCTGTGGCCAACCTTTTATGATTTTCTTGGAACGAACTCAACAAACTACCAAACAACTGATCAACAGATTCAGTTATCCAGAAGGTATAATTCCCATTTCAGAAGCACAGCCGCAAATTTGACCAAATAGATGTAACTAGTACGTCGACACATCAAGAACAGGTGATCGACAGATTCAGCGGCATGCACCACAGAATTCACAGGCATTGCTTTCCATCCATTTTGAGCTTACTATCATTACTTAACTCTCCATTCCTCAAAATAGTCGAAAGAGTACATTAATTTTGAATGGCGGTCAAAATCCGTACAGGGTTTTAAATGGGTGGAAGACAGACTGAAAACTCACCCTTTAGATCCTAACAATAATCTCAAACTCATGTGCTTCTCATTCAAATGCACTTCAGCACATTCCTTTTACAACTGTTGGGTTGTTAGTTAGAGATATACTGTATGTCTTATGATGATCTCTCACATGATTATATATGCTTGTCTAGGTACAAATGGCGCCGTGCACGGCAAGAAGTTTAGCCATGTTCTCAAGGCAGCCAGCTCCACCGGAGGAGAGGTACTCCACTGCATTCAGCGAGCTGCTCATCGTCGTGCTCAAACCCTTGTTGCTGATCTCCATCGTCCAAAAGCCCTGTCCCTTTTGTACTCCATACTAGTAGATCATAGCAGTGCTGTACCTCTGCTAAGCAATTTCCCGTGGCTCGTGAACTTAGTTGAGAGTTATTCTAAGTTTCTGATCTATGTGATAAAATGCTTGCATGAATCTCAACAATAGGTTCAGTCGCATTGGCTTATTGCTAAGAACCTCCTGTCAAAATATTGCGAGGAACCACATGCTAAGCTGAGAAGCAGCAACATGGATTAAACCCCATGCTTGATGCCCTGTATGTCTCATTAAGGCGGCATGCATATATATTTTGAAATAAATTAAGGTGGCATATTTTGTTAGTGAGAGCCGTCATTCCGGTCGAAAAACTTGCAGCGACTTCGTCAATTTTGAAGCCCTGCGATTCCGGTCTTAGCCAAGTTACTCAGAAATGCAGGGATGCGGTGGGTTGGTTAAACAACAGCAGAGACAAATTGTGACCTGTGGGGAATGATCTGTGCGAGATGCCCGGGATCATCACACAGAAGGACTTGGCAACGATTTCCAAGAGGACTGTTGGAATGCATTCAGAGTCTGCCATTCAAAACAGCACAAACACTACATAAGAGGATCAAAATTGCAAGACCGTTCAAATCGGCGGGGGCTGCATAAGAGGAACAAAATTGCAAGACGGATATAAATCAGTATAAGCAATGTCATTTCTTACATAAAAGTTTGTCTGGTCTCATAAGATCTGAATGGTATCGTCCATGATGTCTGTGATAACTCAGCGAAAAAGACAAATTGGGTCACAACAGTGCATGAACAGTAAACTTTTTTACAGACCTCTGATTTGTCTTTTTTGCCGAGAGCTGCTTAGATGTCCAAATGATTTGACAATTGGAATGGACCTCACGCATCAAATTATCAACCATGAATATATATTTTTGGAATTTTTTGAAGTTTTCTAGTATTTGTTTTGATTTTTTCCTTCAGCGCGGATGCAGATGAGCCTTGGCTCAGAAAGGGATTATCCATACTAACTGAAGTTGCTTCCCCTAAAATAAAACTGAAGGTGCTAAGCTAATACCTAATCAATATTAATTCTTGTGAAGACACAAGTAAGCACGTTGGTGAAGCAGGTTGAAAGTGTATGTGGCACTTAATTATATTTTGATGTGATGATAGTATGGTTAGTGAAACTAATATAGATTGTTAAATTTTATCTCAGGATATAGGTCCCGTGAAGATCCATTGGAGATGACTAGCACATATACCCGTGCGTTGCAACGGAAGAAATAATTAACTTGTCCACCACAACAACACAGAATAACAATAGCTGAATGGTGCCACCCAATCGGGCCAGAAATGCCTATAAGTTGTACATTAAAAACCATCACTTAAATATCTTTAAAAGGTCAAATGATCCCTGAAATTTTCCAAATTTTCACATGACAATTGTATTAGTGCACGTTAAATATAGAAAAATTTGAAGGCTATAACGGTAAGCTTTCTCCCGTTCGTCATCAAACATGCATTGTTCCCTCTCGGAACCACGAGGCTTCTAGTGAGTCGCTTTGGTTTGTGAGGGGTATGTGTCCAAACTTTCGTCAAACATACCAATTTTTTACCACATCATCTTGGTGGCATGACATTACATCAAGCAAGTATTCATGTGTTTCTGATCCTTTTTTAATTTTTTTGGAATTTAAATGTCATGGCACTCAATGCTTAATTGTGCCATAACTGTTAGACGAATATGTTTGAAAATTCCTTCCAATTTATTGCACATGGAATTAAATCACACACAAGTACACAAAATATGATTTTTCAAAATGTTATGGTTAGTTGTTGCATGTACATGTAGTTCAAATTTGAATTACGATCATTAAATGGCTGCAAAATCACTTAAATGTCTTAAAAGGTCAAATGACCCCTGAGATTTTCCAAAATTTGACATGACGGTTGTATTAGTACTACAAATTTTTTCGTACATTTAGAACACCATCTGTTGACACTTTACTCCAAATTCGTCTTTAACAGCTAATAAAAAATATCCACAACATCACATACAGTTGTTTTGTAGGAACCGTTTGCGATGAAAATTTCTGGGTCTATTTAAGTCTCCTCCTTAAGCTTCGCCAGCTCGTCTACTCCAGTGCTGGCAACCCCCGAATCCACGAATCCCGATCCCCATTCCCGCACCCCCTTCTTGCAAAGATGATGCCATGGAAACGCTTCGTGAAGGCCCGTATGATGGTTGCGTCCTCCCCGAGCGCCGCCGCAGGCGCCGAGAGCGCGGCCGCCTACGCCGAGAGTGTCGCCGCATCCGCATAAAGCGCAGCCGCTTCTACCGAGAGGGCGTGTGCGGCAGCCGACAGGGCAGCTGCAGCAACCGAGACGGCTGCAGCTGCTGCTGCGACGGCGGATGCAAACGCAGAGAGCGCTCGAGCTACCGTCCGTGACGCCGATGTCACCCTAGCCTAGGTCGATGCCATCCACGCTAAGATATTTCAGCCCACCTCGGAATCCAACATGCAACCCACGTCCGAAAAAGGCGGCGGTGGCCATGGAGCACCTGCTTCCTCATGAGATCGCCGAGCTGGAGATGCAGGAGGCGGCGGAGATCGAGGAGCGCCGGGAGGAGGAGTTGCGCGTGGCCGAGGTCGAGGTAGAGAACAGTCTGTCCGTCGAGGAATCGATGGTGGAGTACCAACACAAGCTCTGGCACAGCCACTACTACGAGTACTACAACCTTGAGGGTGGCGCCGAGGACGAGGATGGGGACGCGGTCGACTTCAGCGGGGGGGGGGGGGGGGGGGGGGGGGGAGGGTGCGGAGTCCACCAACGGCGGCATGTCGCCAAGACAAGTCATCGACGTGTCATCTCATATCGGCGATGCATTGGCCGGCATGGCGGCGGATTTGTTAAATTTATGCATACTTAGGCTTTGTTTTTTATGCTGGTCTTTTGTTAGAGCATTTTTTAGGTCAACTTGCTCTGTTTAATTACTAAAATTGGTTGATTCAGTAAGTGTTGTCTGTGTGTTGTATGCTCTTTTGTGTGCCCAAATTAGCAAGCGATGTTAAATTATGCAATGACGTACCCGGGGAATTTCCACCAAAATTTGAATTATCAAACTCATCCCATGCGCGTAAAGCAGAAGAATCGTTTGTGATGCACACAATCGTTCAAAGTGCATGGTGTCCGGCGGCACTGCGCGCAAAGTTTCCCTCGACATTTAAAAAAATGGCTTACCGCCGAAATATCTACCCCTTCCCTCCCTTTTCTCCCTGACCACAAGTCACATTTCCCCTATTTCCTCCTCCCTTCCTTCCTTCCTAAGCTATAGCCGCTTCCTCGCTTGCTTCCTCGCTCTCGCCGTCTCGCATCCTACCGCCGGGGTCGCCATGGTCTTCTTCAAAGACCTCTCTAGTGGTTCCTCCTCCAACGACGACTCCTTCACCACCTGAGTATGCCTCTCTTCTCTCTCTCGGGCTATGACTTGGAATGAAGGATTTTTACTCGGCGGTCGATTTGAGTCATTTCTTCCTCTTGTAGTTCCCTAGGACCATGAGTTCCAACGAATGGAGCGGGATGGCTGAAGATCGGTCTGCTCATTGTCACCATCAATCTCCATGCGTGAAGCTAGTTGTGTTTGAACCTGTGGACAGTGCGAGGAAGTTTTTGGCATGTGCAGAGAAGGTTAGACCTTCTTTCATTGTTACAAATCATTTGTTAGATGTGATTCAGACATTGTCACGATGCCAACCCATTCATACCACACATTCAACCAAACGCATCCTAAGACAGTGTCACAATTTGTACCTAGTATCTAAAAATGTTGCAATCTCATCAGCGGTGCCATTAGAAAATTATTTGTCACCGCTTCAACAGTTTGTGCAGCCAACTTGTCCACACATCTGAGCAGCCAAGCAGTAAAATATTAAATCTTTATGGCACGAAGGAACTGGGCATCAGAGCAACTAGGTGCTCCGGAGTTCGGGTCCCTGATTTTTTTCCGCTGCATCGACTCGCCAGTGCAGGGCACCGGTGCAAGATGTAGCAACAGTTGTCTTTACACTGGTTTTGGCATACATAGTGGACGGCCTTAGTGCTATTAGTTCTATGTTACTAAATTTGTGCATGTACACACCTGCTAGTATCTGTCATTGATACGTCTCCAACGTATCTATAATTTTTGATTGTTCCATGCTATTATATTATCTGTTTTGGATGATTATGGGCTTTATTATGCACTATTATATTATTTTTGGGACTAACCTATTAACCGGAGGCCAAGCCCAAATTGCTGTTTTCTTGCCTATTTCAGTGTTTCGAAGAAAAGGAATATCAAACGGAGTCCAAACGGAACGAAACCTTCGGGAGAGTTATTTTTGGAACAAACGCAATCCAAGAGACTTCGAGTAGACGTCAGGGAAGCTCTGAGGTGGCCACGAGGGTCCAGGGCGCGCCCTACCCCCTGGGCGCGCCCCCACCCTCGTGGGCCCCTCGTGGCTCCTCTGACCAACTTCTTTCGCCCATATATATCCATATACCCCGAAAACATCGAGGAGCACAACAGATCGGGAGTTCCGCCGCCGCAAGCCTCTATAGCCACCAAAAACCTCTCAGGAGCCCGTTCTGGCACCCTGTCGAAGGGGGGATCCCTCACCAGTGGCCATCTTCATCATCCCGGCGCTCTCCATGACGAGGAGGGAGTAGTTTACCCTCGGGGCTGAGGGTATGTACCAGTAGCTATGTGTTTGATCTCTCTCTCTCTCTCTCTCTCTCTCTCTCTCTCTCGTGTTCTTGATTCGGCACGATCTTGATGTATCGCGAGCTTTGCTATTATAGTTGGATCTTATGATGTTTCTCCCCCTCTACTCTCTTGTAATGGATTGAGTTTTCCCTTTGAAGTTATCTTGTCGGATTGAGTCTTTAAGGATTTGAGAACACTTGATGTATGTCTTGTCGTGCTTATCTGTGGTGACAATGGGATATTCACATGATCTACTTGATGTATGTTTTGGTGATTAACTTGTGGGTTCAGTGAACTTATGCATAGGGGTTGGCACACGTTTTCGTCTTGACTCTTCGGTAGAAACTTTGGGGCACTCTTTGAAGTACTTTGTGTTGGTTGAATAAATGAATCTGAGATTGTGTGATGCATATTGTATAATCATGCCCACGGATACTTGAGGTGACATTGGAGTATCTAGGTGACATTAGGGTTTTGGTTGATTTGTGTCTTATGGTGTTATTCTAGTACGAACTCTATGATAGATCGAATGGAAAGAATAGCTTCATGTTATTTTACTACAAACTCTTGAATAGATCGATCAGAAAGGATAACTTTGAGGTGGTTTCGTACCCTACAATAATCTCTTCGTTTGTTCTCCGCTATTAGTGACTTTGGAGTGACTCTTTGTTGCATGTTGAGGGATAGTTTGATCCAAGTATGTTATTATTGTCGAGAGAACTTGCACTAGTGAAAGTATGAACCCTAGGCCTTGTTTCCTAGCATTGCAATACCATTTACGCTCACTTTTACCACTTGTTACCTTGCTTTTTTTATATTTTCAGATTACAAAAACTTATATCTACCATCCATATTGCACTTGTATCACCATCTCTTTGCCGAACTCGTGCACCTATACAATTTACCATTGTATTGGGTGTGTTGGGACACAGGAGACTCTTTGTTATTTGGTTGCAGGGTTGCTTGAGAGAGACCATCTTCATCCTACGCCTCCTACGGATTGATAAACCTTAGGTCATCCACTTGAGGGAAATTTGCTACTGTCCTACGAACCTCTGCACTTGGAGGCCCAACAACGTCTACAAGGAGAAGGTTGCGTAGTAGACATCAAGATCTTTTCTGGCGCCATTGCCGGGGAGGTGAGTGCTTGAAGGTATATCTTTAGATCTTGCAATCGAATCTTTTGGTTTCTTGTTTTATCACTAGTTTAGTTTATAAAATAAAACTACAAAAAATGGAATTGAGTTTGCTTCATACGCTTCATCTTTTTAATATCTTTCGTGAGAATGATGGAAAGGAAAATAGTGCTCAAGTGCTAGAAGAAGAAGTCTATAAAATGTTTGACACTAAATCTTTGAATGATGAGCATGATTGCAATGTTTTTAGTATGAACTCTTTGAATATCCATAGTACTAATGATGATTGCACTAGTCATGATGAAAATGTCTCTTCTAAGCATGTCAATTTTTGTGGAGTGCATAGAGTTTGCAAGTACACACCAAATAGAGAAGACAGATTTTGCAAGAGGCATAAGTATTTAGAAACTAAATGGTTGCAGGAAAGGCTAGATGCTTGTGCTGAAAATTTAAAATTTCTTTGCCATCCTTGTGAACTTTGCAATGAACGTGATCATTTAAATCCCCAATGCAAATTGTTTCATGATCGTATCATGTCCAAAAATTGTGATGACTTGATTTCCCTTGCACATCATAATGAACTTAGTTTGCTTTTCGGTTATGAAGAAATAAAACGTATAACTAAAGATATGCCAGAATTTGTCCTTGATAAAGTTCTTGATTTTGATCTAGAAGAATTTTTTTATGTATTGTGCGGTGAACTGCATTGAAAACCCTTATGTTGCCAATTACATAAAGAAAAGAAAGCAAATAGAAGATGAAGAGAGTACTAATGAAAGGGAAGAGACTTCCCAATATCCTCCTATTATTTCTTATGATGAATTAGGTAACGAGGAGGAGCTTTCTATTCAACCAATCTCATTAATAAAGAGCTCAAAAAAGAGGGTTAAACCCACACATGATGTGAAGAAAAAGAAAAGACGGAGAAGCAAAGGTAGAAAGGTATCCCTCCCAAATGATGTTGCTCCTATTACTCATTGTGATGATGATAATTGCTAACTATTGGTTCTATGCATACTATTAATGATGAGAGTGATTATGCTTATGATAGGAAAAGGCCCAAGCTTGGGGATGCTATGTTTGATGAGAATGACATGTTTGAGAATATATTTGCTGCAATTGATGTTTGTCCCAAGCTTGGGGATGCTACGTTTAATGAATATGATATTTTTAGCCTCCCAAGTTTCGATGAGCAAATTTATTATGATGATAGCATGCCTCCTATTTATGATGGTTATATTGATGAAAGTGGGTTTGGAAGAGTGTCAACTTTATGAAGTAATGATCCCACTATTTTGGAGGGTGTTGAATCTTATAATATTTATTAAAGTGGATTTGGAGAGGTCATGACTTTATTTAGTGAAGAATCCACTATTTTGGAAGAGGTTTCAATTGATTATGATGAGAACAAAGTTGCTACTTATGATGATTATTGTGATGAAACTTATGCTATAAAAAGTAGTGATGACTATATTTATAAAACTTGTCATGATTATGATTACCATTTTTCTGAACATTACTCTTTTAATATAGAAACAATTTATAGTATTCGAGTCTCTTATGATACTCCCACTATTCCGAATGAGAAGATTTTTGCTTATGTGGAGAGTAATAAAAATTCTATGCTTGTAGATCATGAAAAGAATGCTTTATGTGATGGTTATATTGTTGAATTCATTCATGATGCTACTGAAAATTATTATGAGGGAGGAATATATGCTTGTAGGAATTGCAATAATATCAAGTTTCATCTCTGTGTGCTTAAAGTTTTAAAGTTATGCTTGTTCTGCCTTCCTATGCTAGTTGATTATTGTTCCCATAAGTTGTTTTCTCACAAAATCCCTATGCATAGGAAGTGGGTTAGACTTAAATGTGCTTGCCATGTGTTTCATGATGCTCTCTTTATGTTTAAATTCTTATCTTTTATGTGAGCATCATTGAAATCATCATGCCTAGCTAGGGGCGTTAAGCGTTAGCGCTTGTTGGGAGACAACCCAATTTTATTTTTGTTCTTTGCCTTTTGCTTCTTTTTAGTAATAAATAATTCATCTAGCCTCTTTTTAGATGTGGTTTTATGTTTAATTAGTGTTTGTGCCAAGTAGAACCTTTGGGAAGACTTGGGTGAAGTCTATGCGATCTTGCTGTAAAAAACAGAAACTTTTGCGCTCACGATATTAGCAGCCATGTTTTACTGGAGAGTGATTTTAGGTCGATTCTTTTTGCAGATGATCAATAGATAAATTCCTCACGTCCACAAACTTATTTCAGAATTTTTGGAGTTACATAAGTATTCGAATGATACAGATTACTACATACTGTTCTGTTTTTGACAGATTCTGTTTTCATTGTGTTGTTTGCTTATTTTGATGAATCTATGAGTAGTTTCGGAGGGTATGAACCATAGAGAAGTTGGAATACAGTAGATATTACACCAATATGAATTTATAATGAGTTCACAACAGTACCTAAGTGGTGGTTTTATTTTCTTATACTAACGGAGCTTACGAGTTTTCTGTTGAGTTTTGTGTTGTTAAGTTTTCAAGTTTTGGGTAAAGATTCGATGGACTATGGAATAAGGATTGGCAAGAGCCTAAGCTTGGGGATGCCCAAGGAACCCCAAGGTAATATTCAAGGACAACCAAGAGCCTAAGCTTGGGGATGCCCCGGAAGGCATCCCCTCTTTCGTCTTCGTCTATCAGTAACTTTACTTGGAGCTATACTTTTATTCACCACATGATATGTGTTTTGCTTGGAGCGTCTTGTATGATATGAGTCTTTGCTTTTTAGTTTACCGCAATCATCCTTGATGTACATACCTTTTGGGAGGGACACACATGATTCGGAATTATTCGACTACTCATTGATCTTCACTTATATCTTTTGGAGTAGTTTATCATTTGCTCTAGTGCTTCACTTATATCCTTTTAGAGCACGGCGGTGGTTTTATTTTGAAGAAATAGATGAACTCTCATGCTTCACTTATATTATTTTGAGAGTCTTAAACAGAATGGTAATTTGCTTTGAACTTTCCTATAAAGTGCATTGAATACTATGATCAATTTGATACTTGACAATTGTTTTGAGATATGAAGATGGTGATATTAGAGTCATGCTAGCGGAGTAGTTGTGAATTTGAGGAATACTTGTGTTAAAAGTTTGTGATTCCCGTAGCATGCACGTATGGTGAACCATTATGTGATGAAGTTGGAGCATGATTTATTTATTGACTGTCTTCCTTATGAGTGGCGGTCGGGGACGAGCGATGGTCTTTTCCTACCAATCTATCCCCCTAGGAGCATGCGCGTAGTACTTTGTTTCGATGACTAATAGATTTTTGCAATAAGTATATGAGTTCTTTATGACTAATGTTGAGTCCATGGATTATACGCACTCTCACCCTTCCACCATTGCTAGCCTCTCTTGTGTCGCGCAACTTTCGCCGGTACCATACACCCACCATATACCTTCCTCAAAACAGCACCATACCTACCTATTAAGGCATTTCCATAGCCATTCCGAGATATATTGCCATGCAACTTTCCACCGTTCCGTTTATTATGACACTCTCCATCATTGTCATATTGCCTTGCATGATCATGTAGTTGACATCGTATTTGTGGCAAAGCCACCTTCATAATTCTTTCATACATGTCGCTCTTGATTCATTGCATATCCCAGTACACTGCCGGAGGCATTCACATAGAGTCATATTTTGTTCTAAGTATTGAGTTGTAAGTAAATAAAAGTGTGATGATCTTCATTATAGAGCATTGTCCCATGTGAGGAAAGGATGATGGAGACTATGATTCCCCCACAAGTCGGAATGAGACTCCGGACTTTATGAAAAACAAAAGAGGCCAAAGAAGCCCAAATAAAAAAGAGGCCAAAGAAGCCCACCAAAATAAAAAAATAAAAAAATGAGAGAAAAAGAGAAAAGGGACAATGTTACTATCCTTTTTCCACACTTGTGCTTCAAAGTAGCACCATGATCTTCATGATAGAGAGTCTCCTATGTTGTCACTTTCATATACTAGTGGGAATTTTTCATTATAGAACCTGGCTTGTATATTCCAATGATGGGCTTCCTCAAAATGCCCTAGGTCTTCGTGAGCAAGCGAGTTGGATGCACACCCACTTTGTTTCTTTTGATGAGCTTTCATACACTTATAGCTCTAGTGCATCCGTTGCATGGCAATCCCTACTCACTCACATTGATATCTATTGATGGGCATCCCCATAGCCCATTGATACGCCTAGTTGATGTGAGACTATCTTCTCCCTTTTTGTCTTCTCCACAACCACCATTCTATTCCACATATAGTGCTATGTCCATGGCTCATGCTCATGTATTGCGTGAAAATTGAAAAGGTTTGAGAACATCAAAAGTTTGAAACAATTGCTTGGCTTGTCATCGGGGTTGTGCATGATTTAAATATTTTGTGTGATGAAGATAGAGCATAGCCGACTAAAATATTTTGTAGGGATAACTTTCTTTAGCTATGTTATTTTGAGAAGACATGATTGCTTTGTTAGTATGCTTGAAGTATTGTTGTTTTCATGTCAATATGAACTTTTATCTTGAATCACTTGGATCTGAACATTCATGCCATGATAAAGAAAATTACAATGAGAATTTTGTTAGGTAGCATTCCACATCAAAAGTTCTGTTTTTATCATTTACCTACTCAAGGACGAGCAGGAATTAAGCTTGGGGATGCTTCATACGTCTCCAATGTATCTATAATTTTTTATTGTTCCATGCTATTATATTGTCTGTTTTGGATGATTATGGGCTTTATTATACACTTCTATATTATTTTTGAGACTAACCTATTAACCAGAGGCCCAGCCCAAATTGCTGTTTTCTTGCCTATTTCAGTGTTTCGAAGAAAAGGAATATCAAACGGAGTCCAAACGGAATGAAACCTTCGGGAGAGTTATTTTTGGAACAAACACAATTCAGGAGACTTCGACTAGACGTCAGGGAAGCTCCGAGGTGGCCACGAGGGTCCAGGGCGCGCCCTACCCCCCTGGGCGCGCCCCCCACCCTCGTGGGCCCCTCGTGGCTCCTCTGACCAACTTCTTTCGCCCATATATATCCATATACCCCGAAAACATCGAGGAGCACAATAGATCGAGAGTTCCGCCGCCGCAAGCCTCTGTAGCCACCAAAAACCTCTCGGGAGCCCGTTCTGGCACCCTGTCGAAGGGGGGATCCCTCACCGGTGGCCATCTTCATCATCTCGGCGCTCTCCATGACGAGGAGGGAGTAGTTTACCCTCGGGGCTGAGGGTATGTACCAGTAGCTATGTGTTTGATCTCTCTCTCTCTCCCGTGTTCTTGATTCGGCACGATCTTGATGTATCACGAGCTTTGCTATTATAGTTGGATCTTATGATGTTTCTCCCCCTCTACTCTCTTGTAATGGATTGAGTTTTCCCTTTGAAGTTATCTTGTCGGATTGAGTCTTTAAGGATTTGAGAACACTTGATGTATGTCTTGTCGTGCTTATCTGTGGTGACAATGGGATATTCACATGATCTACTTGATGTATGTTTTGGTGATCAACTTGCGGGTTCAGTGAACTTATGCATAGGGGTTGGCACACGTTTTCGTCTTGACTCTTCGGTAGAAACTTTGGGGCACTCTTTGAAGTACTTTGTGTTGGTTGAATAAATGAATCTGAGATTGTGTGATGCATATCGTATAATCATGCCCATGGATACTTGAGGTGACATTGGAGTATCTAGGTGACATTAGGGTTTTGGTTTATTTGTGTCTTGGTGTTATTCTAGTACGAACTCTATGATAGATCGAACGAAAGAATATCTTCATGTTATTTTACTACGGACTCTTGAATAGATCGACCAGAAAGGATAACTTTGAGGTGGTTTCGTACCCTACAATAATCTCTTCATTTGTTTTCCGCTATTAGTGACTTTGGAGTGACTCTTTGTTGCATGTTGAGGGATAGTTATATGATCCAAGTATGTTATTATTATTGAGAGAACATGCACTAGTGAAAGTATGAACCCTAGGCCTTGTTTCCTAGCATTGCAATACCATATACGCTCACTTTTACCACTTGTTACCTTGCTGTTTTTATATTTTCAGATACAAATACTTATATCTACCATCCATATTGCACTTGTATCACCATCTCTTTGCCGAACTAGTGCACCTATACAATTTACCATTGTATTGGGTGTGTTGGGGACACAAGAGACTCTTTGTTATTTGGTTGTAGGGTTGCTTGAGAGAGACCATCTTCATCCTACGCCTCCCACGGATTGATAAACCTTACGTCATCCACTTGAGGGAAATTTGCTACTGTCCTACAAACCTCTGCACTTAGAGGCCCAACAACGTCTATGTAACACCGGGATAATTATGGTACAGTAATCCCATGCTAGCGATGCCCCGTCACCGCGTTTCCTGTTGTTTAACCTTGCAATGATCCAATCACGTTCGGTTTCATTTTCAAAATTTAATCAAACGACAAAGTATATAAAATAAAAGTGAAAACAGGCAACAAAAAAATAATACAACAAGGCCCCTGGCCCAACTGGGCCAATCAGCCCAGCCAACCGGTCCAACCCCACCTGCCTACTAACCCTCCCGACCAAAACCCTAGCCCCACTCGATCCCCCACTCGATCCCCCACTCCTTCCCGCACGAACCCCTCTCCCCTCGTTCCCCACCACTCCCCTCCGACGGATCTAGGCGAACACCCGATCCCGCGCCCCAACGCTGGCGCCACCGCACCGGCGCCGCCCGGTAGCCGCCGCCCCGACCGCATCACCTCCCCGTTCCCTCCCCGACCTGGACGCCAACCGCCCCCGCGGCGCCCCGACCCCCAATGTCCACGACTTCATCACCGTCGGCACCGCCCCGTCTTCCCCATCGCGCCAGACCTCACCACCATCGTCCTCATCCCCCCGAGCCGCGACACCGCCCCTCGCCTCTCCAACGCACGTGAGGAACCGCCCCCTTCACCTCTTCTCTCCCTGGGTCGCCATGGTCACTGTCGTCCCCGCCCGCGGTCGGCGCGCTCACCACGCCAGTTGCATGCTGATAACCCACAAGTATAGGGGATTGCAACAGTTTTCGAGGGTAGAGTATTCAACCCAAATTTATTGATTCGACACAAGGGGAGCCAAAGAATATTCTCAAGTATTAGCAGTTGAGTTGTCAATTCAACCACACCTGGATAACTTAGTATCTGCAGCAAAGTATTTAGTAGCAAAGTAGTATGGAAGTAATGGTAATAGTGGCAAAAGTAACTGTAGCAGTTGTGTAGTAATTGTAACAGTAGCAATGGTAAAGTAAATAAGCAAAGCACAATATGTGAAAAGCTCGTAGGCATTCGATCAGTGATGGATAATTATGTCGGATGTGATTCCTCATGTAATAGTTATAACATAGGGTGACACAGAACTAGCTCCAATTCATCAATGTAATGTAGGCATGTATTCCAAATATAGTCATACGTGCTTATGGAAAAGAACTTGCATGACATCTTTTGTCCTACCCTCCCATGGCAGCGGGGTCCTAATGGAAACTAAGGGATATTAAGGCCTCCTTTTACTATAGAACCGGACCAAAGCATTAGCACTTAGTGAATACATGAACTCCTCAAACTACGGTCATCACCGAGAAGTATACCGATTATTGTCACTTCGGGGTTGTCGGATCATAACACATAATAGGTGACTATGGACTTGCAAGATAGGATCAAGAACTCACATATATTCATGAAAGCATAATAGGTTCAGATCTGAAATCATGGCACTTGGGCCCTAGTGACAATCATTAAGCATAGCAAAGTCATAGCAACATCAATCTTAGAACATAGTGGATACTAGGGATCAAACCCTAACAAAACTAACTTGATTACATGGTAAATCTCATCCAACCCATCACCGTCCAGCAAGCCTACGATGGAATTACTCACGCACGGTGGTGAGCATCATGAAATTGGTGATGGAGGATGGTTGATGATGACGACGGCGACGAATCCCCCTCTCCAGAGCCTTGAACGGACTCCAAATCAGCCCTCCCGAGAGAGATTAGGGCTTGGCGGCGGCTCCATATCGTAAAACGCGATGAAAATTTCTCTCTGATTTTTTTCTCCGCTAAAGCAAATATATGGAGTTGGAGTTGAGGTTGGTGGACGTCCAGGGGGCCCACGAGGCAGGGGGCGCGCCCAGGGGGAGGGGGCGTGTCCCCCACCCTCGTGGACAGGGTGTGGGCCCCCTGACGCTATTTCTTTCGCCAGTATTTTTTATTAATTCTGAAAAGTTGCTCCGTGGATTTTCAGGTCATTCTGAGAACTTTTATTTCTACACAAAAATAACACCATGGTAGTGTTGGGGAACGTTGCAGAAAACAAAAAAATTTCCTACTCGTTTCACCAAGATCATCTAGGAGTTCATCTAGCAACAAGTGATTAGATGCATCTACATACCTTTGTAGATCGTGAGCGGAAGCGTTCAAAAGAACGGTGATGATGTAGTCGTACTCGACGTGATCCAAATCACTGATGACCAGCGCCGAACGGACGGCACCTCCGCGTTCAACACACGTACGGAACAGCCACGTCTCCTCCTTCTTGATCCAGCAAGGGAGGGAGGAGAGGTTGAGGGAGATGGCACCAGCAGCAGCACGACGGCGTGGTGTTGATGGAGCTGCAGTACTCCGGCAGAGCTTCGCTAAGCACTATGGAGGAGGAGGAGGTGTTGGGGAGGGAGAAGGAGGCAACCAAAGGCCAAGGCGTTCAGGTATGAAGTCCCTCCTCTCCCCCACTATATATAGGAGGGCCAAGGGGGGGGGGTGGCCGGCCCTAGGAGATCCAATCTCCTAGGGGGTGCGGCGGCCAAGGGGGGTTTCCCTCCCCCCCAAAGCACCTAGGAGGTGCCTTCCCCTCCTAGGACTCTTTCCCCCTCAAACCCTAGGCGCATGGGCCTATGTGGGGCTGGTTCCCTTGGCCCATTAGGCCAAGGCGCACCCCCTTACAGCCCATGTGGCCCCCCGGGACAGGTGGACCCACCCGGTGGACCAACGGGACCCTTCCGGTGGTCCCGGTACAATACCGATAACCCCGAAACTTGTCCCGATGCCCGAAACAGGACTTCCTATATATAAATCTTTACCTCCGGACCATTCCGGAACTCCTCGTGACGTCCGGGATCTCATCCGGGACTCCGAACAACATTCGGGTTACTGCATATACATATCCCTACAACCCTAGCGTAACTGAACCTTAAGTGTGTAGACCCTACGGGTTTGGGAGACAAGCAGACATGACCGAGACGACTCTCCGGTCAATAACCAACAGCGGGATCTGGATACCCATGTTGGCTCCCACATGCTCCACGATGATCTCATCGGATGAACCACGATGTCGAGGATTCTATCAACCCCGTACGCTATTCCCTTTGTCTATCGATATGTTACTTGCCCGAGATTCGATCGTCGGTATCCCAATACCTCGTTCAATCTCGTTACCGGCAAGTCACTTTACTCGTACCGTAATGCATGATCCCGTGACCAGACACTTGGTCACTCTGAGCTCATTATGATGATGCATTACCGAGTGGGCCCAGTGATACCTCTCCGTCATACGGAGTGACAAATCCCAGTCTTGATCCATGTCACCCAACAGACACTTTCGGAGATACCCGTAGTCTACCTTTATAGTCACCCAGTTACGTTGTGACGTTTGGCATACCCAAAGCACTCCTACGGTATCCGGGAGTTACACGATCTCATGGTCTAAGGAAAAGATACTTGACATTGGAAAACTCTAGCAAACGAACTATACGATCTTGTGCTATGTTTAGGATTGGGTCTTGTCCATCACATCATTCTCCTAATGATGTGATCTCGTTATCAATGACATCCAGTGTCCATAGTCAGGAAACCATGACTATCTGTTGATCAACGAGCTAGTCAACTAGAGGCTCACTAGGGACATGTTGGTGTCTGTTATTCACACATGTATTACGATTTCCGGATAACACAATTATAGCATGAATAAAGACAATTATCATGAACAAGGAAATATAATAATAATGCTTTTATTATTGCCTCTAGGGCATATTTCCAACAGTCTCCCACTTGCACTAGAGTCAATAATCTAGTTACATTGTGATGAATCGAACACCCATGGAATTCTGGTGTTGATCATGTTTTGCTCTAGGGAGAGGTTTAGTCAACGGATCTGCTATATTCAGGTCCGTATGTACTTTACAAATCTCTATGTCTCCATCTTGAACATTTTCACGAATGGAGTTGAAGCGACGCTTGATGTGCCTTGTCTTCTTGTGAAACCTGGGCTCCTTGGCAAGTGCAATAGCTCCAGTGTTGTCACAGAAGAGCTTGATCGGCCCCGACGCATTGGGTATGACTCCTAGGTCGGTGATGAAC
This sequence comes from Triticum aestivum, assembly GCF_018294505.1. NCBI lineage: Eukaryota > Viridiplantae > Streptophyta > Magnoliopsida > Poales > Poaceae > Triticum > Triticum aestivum. The sequence continues at coordinate 684,631,409 of NC_057798.1, read as the reverse complement.
TCCTTCACCCATATTGCTTCATGTGCTGCCTCCGAGGCTGCCATGTACTCCGCTTCACATGTAGATCCCGCCACGACGCTTTGCTTGCAACTGCACCAGCTTACTGCCCCACCATTCAAAATATACACGTATCCGGTTTGTGACTTAGAGTCATCCAGATCTGTGTCGAAGCTAGCGTCGACGTAACCCTTTACGACGAGCTCTTCGTCACCTCCATAAACGAGAAACATTTCCTTAGTCCTTTTCAGGTACTTCAGGATATTCTTGACCGCTGTCCAGTGTTCCTTGCCGGGATTACTTTGGTACCTTCCTACCAAACTGACGGCAAGGTTAACATCAGGTCTGGTACACAGCATGGCATACATAATAGAACCTATGGCTGAGGCATAGGGGATGACGCTCATCTCTTCTATATCTTCTGCCGTGGTCGGACATTGAGCTGAGCTCAATTTCATACCTTGTAACACAGGCAAGAACCCTTCTTGGATTGATCCATATTGAACTTCTTCAATATCTTATCAAGGTATGTGCTTTGTGAAAGACCTATGAGGCGTCTCGATCTATCTCTATAGATTTTGATGCCTAATATATAAGCAGCTTCTCCAAGGTCCTTCATTGAAAAACTTTTATTCAAGTAGGCCTTGATGCTGTCCAAGAGTTCTATATCATTTCCCATCAGAAGTATGTCATCTACATATAATATGAGAAATGCTACAGAGCTCCCACTCACTTTCTTGTAAACGCAGGCTTCTCCATAAGTCTGTGTAAACCCAAACGCTTTGATCATCTCATCAAAGCGAATGTTCCAACTCCGAGATGCTTGCACCAGCCCATAAATCGAGCGTTGGAGCTTGCACACTTTGTCAGCATTCTTAGGATCGACAAAACCTTCCGGCTGCATCATATACAATTCTTCCTTAAGGAAACCATTAAGGAATGCCGTTTTGACGTCCATTTGCCATATTTCATAATCATAGAATGCGGCAATTGCTAACATGATTCGGACGGACTTCAGCTTCGCTACCGGTGAGAAAGTCTCATCGTAGTCAACCCCTTGAACTTGTCGATAACCCTTAGCGACAAGCCGAGCTTTATAGATGGTCACATTACCATCCGCGTCTGTCTTCCTCTTAAAGATCCATTTATTTTCTATGGCTCGCCGCTCAACGGGCAAGTCAGTCAAAGTCCATACTTCGTTTTCATACATGGATCCTATCTCGGATTTCATGGCTTCTAGCCATTTGTCGGAATCCGGGCCCTCCATCGCTTCTTCATAGTTCGAAGGTTCACCGTTGTCTAACAACATGATTTCCAAGACAGGGTTGCCGTACCACTCTGGTGCGGAACGTGTCCTCGTGGACCTTCGAATTTCAGTAGGAGCTTGATCAGAAGTATCTTGATCATTATCATTAAATTCCTCTCTAGTCGGTGCTGGCACCTCAGGAACATTTTCTTGAGTTGCGCCATTTTCCGGTTCAAGAGGTAATACTTCATCAAGCTCTACTTTCCTCCCACTTACTTCTTTCGAGAGAAACTCTTTCTCTAGAAAGGACCCATTCTTGGCAACAAAGATCTTGCCTTCGGATCTGAGGTAGAAGGTGTACCCAATAGTTTCTTTTGGGCATCCTATGAAGACGCATTTTTCCGATTTGGGTTCGAGCTTTTCAGGTTGAAGTTTCTTGACATAAGCATCGCATCCCCAAACTTTTAGAAACGACAGCTTAGGTTTCTTCCCAAACCATAATTCATACGGTGTCGTCTTTAACGGATTTCGACGGAGCCCTATTTAAAGTGAATGCGGCAGTCTCTAAAGCATAGCCCCAAAAAGAAAGCGGTAAATCGGTAAGAGACATCATAGATCGCACCATATCTAACAGAGTGCGATTACGACGTTCGGACACACCATTACGCTGAGGTGTTCCAGGCGGCGTGAGTTGTGAAACTATTCCACATTTTCTTAAGTGTGCCCCAAACTCGTGACTCAAGTATTCTCCTCCACGATCTGATCGTAGAAACTTGATTTTCCTGTCACGTTGATTTTCAACCTCACTCTGAAATTCCTTGAACTTTTCAAAGGTTTCAGACTTGTGTTTCATTAAGTAGATATACCCATACCTACTTAAATCATCAGTGAGGGTGAGAACATAACGATAGCCACCGCGAGCCTCAACACTCATTGGACCGCACACATCGGTATGTATGATTTCCAATAAGTCGGTTGCTCGCTCCATTGTTCCTGAGAACGGAGTCTTGGTCATTTTACCCATAAGGCATGGTTCGCATGTGTCAAATGATTCATAATCAAGAGACTCTAAAAGTCCATCAGCATGGAGCTTCTTCATGCGTTTGACACCTATGTGACCAAGGCGGCAGTGCCACAGGTATGTGGGACTATCATTATCAACCTTACTTCTTTTGGTACTCACATTATGAACATGTGTAGCATCACGTTCGAGATTCATAAGGAATAAACCATTCACCATAGGAGCATGACCATAAAACATATCTCTCATAAAAATGGAACAACCATTATTCTCAGATTTAAAAGAGTAGCCATCTCGAATTAAACGAGATCCCGATACAATGTTCATGCTCAAAGCTGGTACTAAATAACAATTATTAAGGTTTAAAACTAATCCCGAAGGGAGATGCAGAGGCAGCGTGCCGACGGCGATCACATTGACCTTGGAACCATTCCCGACGCGCATCGTCACCTCGTCCTTTGCTAGTTTCCGCTTATTCCGCAGCCCCTGCTTTGAGTTACAAATGTGAGCAACTGCACCGGTATCAAATACCCAGGAGCTACTACGGGCACTAGTAAGGTACACATCAATTACATGTATATCACATATACCTTTTGTTTTGCCGGCCTTCTTATCCGCTAAGTACTTAGGGCAGTTCCGCTTCCAGTGACCGCTTCCCTTGCAATAAAAGCACTCAGTCTCGGGCTTGGGTCCATTCTTTGGCTTCTTCCCGGCAGCTTGCTTGCCGGGCGCGGCAACCTCCTTGCCGTCCTTCTTGAAGTTCTTTTTACCCTTGCCTTTCTTGAACTTAGTGGTTTTATTGACCATCAACACTTGATGTTCCTTCCTGACTTCTACCTCTGCTGATTTCAGCATAGCAAATACTTCAGGAATGGTCTTTTCCATCCCCTGCATATTGAAGTTCATCACAAAGCTCTTGTAGCTTGGTGGAAGCGACTGGAGGATTCTGTCAATGACCGCATCATCCGGGAGATTAACTCCCAGCTGAGTCAAGCGGTTATGCAACCCAGACATAGTGAGTATGTGCTCACTGACAGAACTGTTTTCCTCCATCTTACAGCTGAAGAATTTGTCGGAGACTTCATATCTCTCGACCCGGGCATGAGCTTGGAAAACCATTTTCAGCTCTTCGAACATCTCATATGCTCCATGTCTCTCAAAACGCTTTTGGAGCCCCGGCTCTAGGCTGTAAAGCATGCCGCACTGAACGAGGGAGTAGTCATCGGAACGTGCCTGCCAAGCGTTCATAACATCTTGTTCTGCAGGGAGAACGGGTGCGTCACCAAGCGGTGCTTGTAGGACATAATCTTTCTTGGCAGCTATGAGGATGATCCTCAGGTTCCGGACCCAGTCCGTATAGTTGCTGCCATCGTCTTTCAGCTTAGTTTTCTCTAGGAACGCGTTGAAGTTGAGGACTACGTTGGCCATTTGATCTACAAGACATATTGTAAAATATTTAGACTAAGTTCATGATAATTAAGTTCAACTAATCAAATTATTAGTGAACTCCCACTTAGATTAGACATCCCTCTAGTCATCTAAGTATTACATGATCCGAGTTAAACTAGACCGTGTCCGATCATCACGTGAGACGGACTAGTCAACATCGGTGAACATCTTCATGTTGATCGTATCTTCTATACGACTCATGCTCGACCTTTCGGTCTTCTGTGTTCCGAGGCCATGTCTGTACATGCTAGGCTCGTCAAGTCAACCTAAGTGTTTGCATGTGTAAATCTGTCTTACACCCGTTGTATGTGAACGTCTGAATAAAACACCCGATCATCACGTGGTGTTTTGAAACAGCGAACTGTCGCAACGGTGCACAGTTAGGGGGAACACTTCTTGAAATTAGTATGAGGGATCATCTTATTTACTACCGTCGTTCTAAGTAAACAAGATGCAAAACATGATAAACATCACATGCAATCAAATAATAAACGTGACATGATATGGCCAATATCACACAGCTCCTTTGATCTCCATCTTGGGGCTCCATGATCATCTTGTCACCGGCTTGACACCATGATCTCCATCATCATGATCTCCATCATCGTGTCTCCATGAAGTTGCTCGCCAACTATTACTTCTACTACTATGGCTAACGCGTTTAGCAATAAAGTAAAGTAATTTACATGGCGTTTCTTGATGACACGCAGGTCATATAAAAGAATAAAGACAACTCCTATGGCTCCTGCCGGTTGTCATACTCATCGACATGCAAGTCGTGAATCCTATTACAATAGCATGAACATCTCATACATCACATATAGATCATTCATCATTCATCACAACTTTGGCCATATCATATCACAAACCACTTGCTGCAAAAACAAGTTAGACGTCCTCTAATTGTTGTTGCAAGTTTTACGTGGCTGAATTAGGGTTCTAGCAAGAACGTTTTCTTACCTACGTTAAAGCCACAACGTGATTTGTCAACTTCTATTTACCCTTCATAAGGACCCTGTTCATCGATTCCGCTCCAACTAAAGTGGGAGAGACAGACACCTGCCAGCCACCTTATGCAACTAGTGCATGTTAGTCGGTGGAACCGGTCTCACGTAAGCGTACGTGTAAGGTTGGTCCGGGCCGCTTCATCCCACAATACCGCTGAAGAAAGAAAGGACTAGTAACGGCAAGAAGGTTGACAAATCTACGCCCACAACAAATTGTGTTCTACTCGCGCAAGAAGAACTACGCATAGACCTAGCTCATGATGCCACTGTTGGGGAACGTTGCAGAAAACAAAAAAATTTCCTACTCGTTTCACCAAGATCATCTAGGAGTTCATCTAGCAACGAGTGATTAGATGCATCTACATACCTTTGCAGATCGCGAGTGGAAGCGTTCAAAAGAACGGTGATGATGTAGTCGTACTCGACGTGATCCAAATCACCGATGACCAGCGCCGAACGGACGGCACCTCCGCGTTCAACACACGTACGGAACAGCCACGTCTCCTCCTTCTTGATCCAGCAAGGGAGGGAGGAGAGGTTGAGGGAGATGGCACCAGCAGCAGCACGACGGCGTGGTGTTGATGGAGCTGCAGTACTCCGGCAGAGCTTCGCTAAGCACTATGGAGGAGGAGGAGGTGTTGGGGAGGGAGAAGGAGGCAACCAAAGGCCAAGGCGTTCAGGTATGAAGTCCCTCCTCTCCCCCACTATATATAGGAGGGCCAAGGGGGGGTGGCCGGCCCTAGGAGATCCAATCTCCTAGGGGGTGCGGCGGCCAAGGGGGGTTTCCCTCCCCCCAAGGCACCTAGGAGGTGCCTTCCCCTCCTAGGACTCTTTCCCCCTCAAACCCTAGGCGCATGGGCCTATGTGGGGCTGGTGCCCTTGGCCCATTAGGCCAAGGCGCACCCCCTTACAGCCCATGTGGCCCCCCGGGACAGGTGGACCCACCCGGTGGACCCCCGGGACCCTTCCGGTGGTCCCGGTACAATACCGATAACCCCGAAACTTGTCCCGATGCCCGAAACAGGACTTCCTATATATAAATCTTTACCTCCGGACCATTCCAGAACTCCTCGTGACGTCCGGGATCTCATCCGGGACTCCGAACAACATTCGGGTTACTGCATATACATATCCCTACAACCCTAGCGTAACTGAACCTTAAGTGTGTAGACCCTACGGGTTCGGGAGACAAGCAGACATGACCGAGACGACTCTCCGGTCAATAACCAACAGCGGGATCTGGATACCCATGTTGGCTCCCACATGCTCCACGATGATCTCATCGGATGAACCACGATGTCGAGGATTCTATCAACCCCGTACGCTATTCCCTTTGTCTATCGATATGTTACTTGCCCGAGATTCGATCGTCGGTATCCCAATACCTCGTTCAATCTCGTTACCGACAAGTCACTTTACTCGTACCGTAATGCATGATCCCGTGACCAGACACTTGGTCACTCTGAGCTCATTATGATGATGCATTACCGAGTGGGCCCAGTGATACCTCTCCGTCATACGGAGTGACAAATCCCAGTCTTGATCCATGTCACCCAACAGACACTTTCGGAGATACCCGTAGTCTACCTTTATAGTCACCCAGTTACATTGTGACGTTTGGCATACCCAAAGCACTCCTACGATATCCGGGAGTTACACGATCTCATGGTCTGAGGAAAAGATACTTGACATTGGAAAACTCTAGCAAACGAACTATACGATCTTGTGCTATGTTTAGGATTGGGTCTTGTCCATCACATCATTCTCCTAATGATGTGATCTCGTTATCAATGACACCCAGTGTCCATAGTCAGGAAACCATGACTATCTGTTGATCAACGAGCTAGTCAACTAGAGGCTCACTAGGGACATGTTGGTGTCTGTTATTCACACATGTATTACGATTTCCGGATAACACAATTATAGCATGAATAAAGACAATTATCATGAACAAGGAAATATAATAATAATGCTTTTATTATTGCCTCTAGGGCATATTTCCAACAGGTAGTTCTGCTGAAAACAGCGTCAGTCTGAGTTAGTTCCATTCAAATCATGCAAGTTAGAGTCCAAAACAAGGGCAAACGTGTTTGGAAAAGTAGGTACGATGGAGACGTATCAACTCCCCCAAGCTTAAACCTTTGCTTGTCCTCAAGCAATTCATTTGACAAACTGAAAGTGATAAAGAAATACTTTTACAAACTCTGTTTGCTCTTGTTGTTGTAAATATGTAAAGCCAGCATTCAAGTTTTCAGCAAAGATTATGAACTAACCATATTCACAATAACACTTAGGTCTCATGTTTACTCATATCAATGGCATAATCAACTAGCGAGCAATGATAATGAACCTCGGATGACAACACTTTCTCAAAACAATCATAATATGATATAACAAGATGGTATCTCGCTAGCCCTTTCTGAGACTGCAAAACATAAATGCAGAGCACTATTAAAGATCAAGGACTAACTAAACATTGTAATTCATGGTAAAAGAGATCCAATCAAGTCATATCCAATATAAACTAATAGTAATGCATGCAAATGACAGCAATGCTCTCCAATGGGTGCTTTTTAATAAGATGGTGATGACTCAACATAAAAGTAAATAGATAGGCCCTTCGCAGAGGGAAGCAGGGATTTGTAGAGGTGCCGGAGCTCGATTTTAAAATAGAGATGAATAACATTTTGAGCGGTATACTTTCACTGTCAATGCACCAACTATGAGATCTCGATATCTTCCATGCTACACGCATTATAGGCGGTTCCCAAACAGAATGGTAAAGTTTATACTCCCCCACCACCAACAAGCATCAATCCATGGCTTGCCCGAAACAATGAGTGCCTCCTGTTGAGGAACGTAGTAATTTCAAAATTTCCTACGTACACGCAAGATCATGGTGATGGCATAGCAACGAGAGGGGAGAGTGTTGTCCATGTACCCTTGTAGACCGTAAGCGGAAGCGTTATGACAACGCGGTTGATGTAGTCGTACGTCTTCACGATTCAATCGATCCAAGTACTGAACGTACGGCACCTCCGACTTCAGCACACGTTCAGCTCGATGACGATCCCCGGGCTTCGGTCCAGCAAAGCTTCGGGGATGAGTTCCGTCAGCACGACGGCGTGGTGACGATGATGATGCTCTACCGGCGCAGGGCTTCGCCTAAACTCCGCGACGATATGACCGAGGTGGAATATGGTGGAGGGGGGCACCGCACACGGCTAAGGAACGATCCGTAGATCAACTGTGTGTCATGGGGTGCCCCCTGCCCCCGTATATAAAGGAGCAAGGGAGGAGGAGGCCGGCCCTAGGAGGAGGGCGCGCCAAGGGGAGTCCTACTCCCACCAGGACTAGGACTCCTTCTTTCCTAGTCCAACTAGAAGAAGGGGGGAAAGGAGGGAAGTGGAGAAGGAAGGGAGAGGGGGGCCGCGCCCCGAACCCTTTGTCCAATTCGGACTGGGCTTGGGAGGGGCGCGCGCCACCTCCTGGCTCCTTCCACTAAGGCCCATTAAGGCCCAATACTCTTCCCCGTATTCCCGTAACTCCCCGGTACTCCGAAAAATACCCGAATCACTCGGAACCTTTCCGAACTCCAAATATAGTCGTCCAATATATTGATCTTTACGTCTCGACCATTTCGAGACTCCTCGTCATGTCCCTGATCTCATACGGGACTCCGAACTCCTTCGGTACATCAAAACTCATAAACTCATAATAAAACTGTCATCGAAACCTTAAGCATGCGGACCCTATGGGTTCGAGAACTATGTAGACATGACCTAGAACTATTCTCGGTCAATAACCAATAGCGGAACCTGGATGCTCATATTGGCTCCTACATATTCTACGAAGATCTTTATCGGTCAAACTGCATAACAACATACGTTGTTCCCTTTGTCATCGGTATGTTACTTGCCCGAGATTCGATGGTCGGTATCCAATACCTAGTTCAATCTCGTTACCAGCAAGTCTTTTTACTCGTTATGTAATGCATCATTCCGTAACTAACTCATTAGCTACATTGCTTGCAAGGCTTATAGTGATGTGCATTACTGAGAGGGCCCAGAGATACCTCTCCGACAATCGGAATGACAAAACCTAATCTCGAAATACGCCAACCCAACATGTACCTTTGGAGACACCTGTAGTACTCCTTTATAATCACCCAGTTACGTTGTGACGTTTGGTAGCACCCAAAGTGTTCCTCCGGTAAACGGGAGTTGCATAATCTCATAGTTACAGGAACATGTATAAGTCATGAAGATAGCAATAGCAATATACTAAACGATCAAGTGCTAGGCTAACGGAATGGGTCATGTCAATCACATCATTCTCCTAATGATATGATCCCATTAATCAAATGACAACACATGTCTATGGTTAGGAAACATAACCATCTTTGATTAATGAGCTAGTCAAGTAGAGGCATGCTAGTGACTATATGTTTGTCTATGTATTCAAACATGTATCATGTTTCCGGTTAATACAATTCTAGCATGAATAATAAACATTTATCATGATATAAGGAAATAAATAATAACTTTATTATTGCCTCTAGGGCATATTTCCTTCAATAACTAGCAAGAGTTTTGTTTAATTATTTTGGTGTTATTTGATCTTTTGATCATGGGACTGGGCATTCCGATTACCAGCCATTTCTCGTGAATGAGGAGCAGAGTCCACTCCTCTTGAGAATAACCCACCTAGCATGGAAGATACAGACATCCCTAGTTGATACATGAGCTGCTCGAGCATACAAAACAGAATTTCATTTGAAGGTTTGGAGTTTGGCACATACAAATTTACTTGGAACGGCAGGTAAATACCGCATATAGGAAGGTATGGTGGACTCATATGGAATAACTTTGGGGTTTATGGAGTTTGGATGCACAAGCAGTATTCCCGCTTAGTACAGGTGAAGGCTAGCAAAAGACTGGGAAGTGACCAACTGAGAGAGCGACAACAGTCATGAACATGCATTAAAATTAATCAACACTGAGTGCAAGCATGAGTAGGATCTAATCCACCATGAACATAAATATCGTGAAGGCTATGTTGATTTTGCTTCAACTACATGCGTGAACATGTGCTAAGTCAAGTCACTTGAATCATTCAAAAGAGGATACCACCCTATCATACCACATCACAACCATTTTAATAGCATGTTGGCACGCAAGGTAAACCACATCTCTAATTGTCATTGCAAACATGTTTATTCATAATAGGCTGAATCAGGAATGATGAACTAATCATATTTTCAAAAACAAGAGAGGTCGAGTTCATACCAGCTTCTCTCATCTCAATGAGTCCATCATATATCGTCATTATTGCCTTTCACTTGCACGACCGAATGGTGTGTATAATAATAATAGTGCACGTGCATTGGACTAAGCTGGAATCTGCAAGCATTCAATTCAAGGGAGAAGACAAAGTAATATGGGATCATGGTTAAATCAACAATTATGCATATGAGAGCCACTAAACATTTTCATTATGGTCTTCTCCTCTCGACCCCCAAAAGAAAAGAAAAGAAATAAAACTATTTACACGGGAAAGCTCCCAACAAGCAAAAGAAGAACGAGAAATATTTTTGGGTTTTCTTTTAATTATTACTACTACATCATGAAAAGTAAACTAACTAATAATTTTTTTGGTTTTTCTTAAGGTTTATCAAACACACAAGAAGAAAGCTAGAAAAAGAAATTAAACTAGCATGGATAGTACAATGAAAAAGTATGAGCGCCGACAACTAGAATAAGTGTGTGAACATGAATGTAATGTCGGTGAGAAATACGTACTCCCCCAAGCTTAGGCTTTTGGCCTAAGTTGATCTATGGCCACGGGTAGCCTGACTGATATCCGAAGTTGTAACTGGGGTCGTACTGAGATGCAGCAGCCATTGCCTCCTAAGCTGCGGCATGGCGGCGAGCTGCCTCTGTCCTCCTCTCGTACTCGGTTGCCTCCTCCCTGGTTACAACATATCTTCCTTTTACCTGATAATCAAAAAGGATAGGAGCAGGGAGAGTAATATGGATAGCACGACGTCTGTCAAAGATTAGTCGATACTGGAGGAATTTTTCATTCCTCTCAAGAAAATGATGACTAATCATGGCATTATAATCTAAATAAGCGGGAGGCAACTCCATATCATCTTCATGTGGAGGTATACCAAGATAATTAGCCACACGGGTTGCATAAATCCCTCCAAACAAATCTACAACTAAACCATTATTATGCAACCTACGTGCAACAATTGCCCCCAAGTTGTATTGTTTATCACCTAATACAACACTCTTGAGAACACAAAGATCAGGAACACACATGTGACATGCTTCATCTTTACCGTTAATGCATCTACCAACGAAGAGAGCAAAATAATGTATAGCAGGAACATGAATGCTCCCTATGGTAGCTTGTGCTATATCTCTAGATTCTCCCACAGTGATACTAGCAAGGAAGTCTTTATATTCAGATTTATGGGGTTCATTAACATTGCCCCACTGCGGGAGTTTGCAAGCAGTAGTGAAATATTCTAAGTCCATGGTATATGATTTATCATAAATATCAAACAGGACAGTTGGAGAATTACGCGAAGACGTAAATTTAAACCTTCTCACGAATGAATCAGTCAAATAGTAGTACTGAGGACACTTATCTTGCATGAAGTCCTCAAGATCGGCATTACGCACATATGTATCAAATTCATCCTTGATGCCTGCATTGACCATAAACTCTTCTGACGGCCATTCGCAAGGCCGCGCGTCAGCTTCCCTTGGTGGTTCATCATCTTGCTCATGCATTGCGATCCTAGGTCCTTTCTTTATTAAAGAACCACCTTGATACATTTTCCTAGACATATTTCTTTCTCTGAAAAATTTCTGAAATTTTTAGTAACTCAAAATAAAAGTGAATGAAACTCAATAAAACTGATAGCAACTACTCGCTCAAGTGCCTAGAGCCTATATCATGCATTAGAATTGCTTGGGACCTCATAAATTTGACATGCAAGCTCAAGAACAGGGTCACCTAGGAAGCAAAAAATTGCAATGAATAAAACACTAGAACAAAAACTAATTGGACCATTGGAGGAGTCACATACCAAGGAACAATCTCCCAAAGAAGTTTTGTGAATGGAGCTTTGAGCAAGGAGATCGAAAATCACAGCAAAATGAGCTAGAACTCGTGCTTGAGCTGGATGGTGATTTTTTTGGGAGGAAGAAGAAGTGTGTGGGTGCAGGAATAAGTGGAGGGGGGCCACTGCGGGCCCATGAGGCAGGGGGCGTGCCCTATAGGGGTGGGCGCACCCTGGAACCTCGTGGCCAGGTGCTTGCTCCCCCTGCTGTGTGATGTCTACTACACAACCTTCTTCTTGTAGACGTTGTTGGGCCTGCAAGTGCACAGGTTTGTAGGACAGTAGCAAATTTCCCTCAAGTGGATGACCTAAGGTTTATCAATCCGTAGGAGGCGTAGGATGAAGATGGTCTCTCTCAAACAACCCTGCAACTAAATAACAAAAAGTCTCTTGTGTCCCCAACACACCCAATACAATGGTAAATTGTATAGGTGCACTAGTTCGGCGAAGAGATGGTGATACAAGTGCAACATGGATGGTAGATATAGTTTTTTGTAATCTGAAATAATAAAAACAGCAAGGTAACTAATGATAAAAGTGAGCGTAAACGGTATTGCAATGATAGGAAACAAGGCCTAGGGTTCATACTTTCACTAGTGTAAGTTCTCTCAACAATAATAACATAGATATATAATATAACGAGCCCTCAACATGCAACAAAGAGTCACTCCAAAGCCACTAATAGCGAAGAACAAACGTAGGGATTATGGTAGGGTACGAAACCACCACAGAGTTATTCTTTCGGATCAATCTATAAAAGAGTTCGTACTAGAATAACACCTTAAGATACAATTCAACCAAAACCCTAATGTCACCTAGATACTCCATTGTCACCTCAAGTATCCGTGGGCATGATTATATGATATGCATCACACAATCTCAGATTCATCCAACCAACACAAAGTACTTCAAAGAGTGCCCCAAAGTTTCTATCGGAGAGTCAAGAACGTGTGCCAACCCCTATGCATAGGTTCCCAATGTCACGAAACCCGCAAGTTGATCACCAAAACATACTTCAAGTGGCACATGATATCCCATTGTCACCACAGATAATCACGGCAAGACATACATCAAGTGTTCTCATAAAAGACTCAATCCGATAAGATAACTTCAAAGGGGAAACTCAATTCATCACAAGAGAGTAGAGGGGGAGAAACATCATAAGATCCAACTACAATAGCAAAGCTCGGGATACATCAAGATCGTGCCATAGGGGGAACACGAGAGAGAACACGAGAGAGAGAGATCAAACACATAACTACTGGAACATACCCTCAGCCCCGAGGGTGAACTACTCCCTCCTCATCATGGATAGCGCCGAGATGATGAAGATGGCCACCGGTGATGGGATCCCTGTCGTGGAATTGTCACGTCATATGTCCTTAGTGTCAGGACTTAGTCGCGAGGCTAACGCATCTATGTGGTAGCTTGAGAGGGGTTGAGCGGAATCGAGAGACGCAACACAAGTAAGGGATTTAGACAGCTTCGGGCCCCGGGAAACATCATCCGGTAAAAACCCTACATGTTGTTTGAGGCTAGATCTCATTATCATCACGAGGGAGTCGCCGTAAACCGGCTCTCCTCTAGTTGTATCTAGCCCTAGAGATTGTTTCTTGCTTCTCCCTCTTTGGGGAGCCCTGCCCCTCCTTATATAAGTTAGAGGGGCGGTTTACATGTGGAGTCCTTTTAGGATTAGGACTAGTCTCCCTTCTAATACAAACCGGATACAAGTCCGGGTCTTCCTTGTAAAGTAAATATTCCTCACACCTTTTCTCTTAAACCGGCCCACCATAGCATGATCCGGCCTTCCATAAACCGCCCGTTGGGCCACCGGGTCTTGTCGCTCCTCTGACCCGCCTGCCGGATTACCAATGAACCGTAAACCGCCATGTCCAAGTGGGTCGCCAGTGAATCGCCAAACTCTAGCCGGGTCATACATCCGGCGGTTTATACCGTGGGGTATATCCCCGACATTAGCCCCCAGTTTAATTTGGATCCATCCATGTTAAACTGATCTGCAACATAAATACAAGAACAAATTTGTCGGGTTGTGCTCCGGTTTAAATATTCTTGTAGACTAGCACTTGATCATCCTTGAATCCTTGTCATTTCTTCCTTCTAAAAAACCCGAGTCAATAGACCAGTTTCATAATTGATTTGCTTGCAGAAGATATTTTGTAAATAAAGAATCCTCTTGAATCGGCCTTGAATGCTCTGACTTGACAAAAATATTGGTCTTCAAATATTCAACTGAGTTTCAGCCGGTCTGAAGATGTAAAACTTGCTGGTTTAATATTACCAAAATTGTCGGGTTATAAAAATTGATAATTCCGGGTCATGATTGTTGCCAACGCCAGTTCATGTTTATTGATGACGTCGGGTTGCAGACACAAGGTCGTAATGGTTGGTGACGCCGGGTCAATCCGGTTTGCTCAAAACAGAGAATTTGAAAATAGTTCTTCCATAATAATATAATACCTGTAGCCCCCAAGTCTTGAGTAGAACAAAGTGATGGCTTAAGACTTGTTTCAATATAAATACTGCCACTTAAGAAGAAACACATGTTGTTCATCCCAGTCACTTAGTAAAAACTAAATACTCCATATTATGTAGCCCCCAAGTGCCGGGTCATTATGCAATAATAAGCAGGGACTTTGTAGGTATAATCATATAGATTTGAGCAATGATGTGTAGCCCCCAAGGGCCGGCTCAGTAAGATAATATTGAGCTGGGACTTGATATATACTTCAATGAAAATAACATCATATGATGTAACCCCCATTATGGGACTTGAATCCCCGTCCACAAGGTTAAGAGCCTTGTGCTATACCAATTGAGCAGTGGACCCTTCAATATAATGAATAAAAAGCTTTGTACCTTCAATTGTTGACAGGAGCAATTGGTAGCCCCCAAGGGTCGACTCATTATAATGTGATGAGTCGGGTCTTCAATAATATGAGCAAAAAATTACTTTGCATTAGCCCCCAAGTGTCATGGTGCATGCTTGCAGCGACATGAAACTTGCATATTTGATGTAATCTCAACTTGAAATAATGTAGCCCCCAAGTGCCGGGTCGTAAGCCTGCAGCGACTCGGGACTATTCCCTCCATTATAGAATAAATCATACCCATTGATAAAATAATAGCCATTGCGCTGAGGCGACTTTGAAAACCTCAATCATAATATTGGTTATTGATAACCATAATAAAAATCTAGAGGGCTATTCAAGATAATATAATCTGGTATGAAAAACCTTATTCATTCAATATCATAATGAAAATTCAGCCAAGTTTGGCTATTTGAATAATATAACCCAATGATTTATAAGCGCATGATTCCAATGGCGCAATCCAAATATGTACTGGCGACTTATAGTCCAAAGCCAGGCCGGGTTAACAAACACCGGATAATTTATCATCATGCTTTATTCAACCTGTCTCTGCATACAACAAGTTTAAAGTGTCCTGGCGGTTTACCGCTGGACGGGTCATAATGCCCAACATATAACCCAGGTTTATAACCAAGGCTGCACTTAAGAATAATCAATGAAATATATCATACCTGTGACATTGAATCACATCATTGGTTTACCAACTTTTTGTAGTAATGGTGATAACTCCTTTCATACTGTGTCGGTTTATGATAAACCGTACCGGGTTGTGATAAACACCGATTTAACCATATATAATATTGGCGACTCATAGTCAAACCAGACCGGGCGGATAGTCTCTGTATTATGATTTGATCATGTACTGAAAATTTGTAATTGAAAGTCAAGCCGGGTTAATGAACACCGGTTTACTCCATAATAAGATGGTAACATAAAATCAAACCGGGCAGATAGTCTCCGGATTAGGATTTGACCGTGTTCCGCCAATTTGTAATTGACAGTTTGAAATGGATTAACAATGTCGGTTTAAAAACGCAACAGAAGTAAAAGTTCTTTAGCAAAAAAGAACAGAATTCAAGCAAAGGCAAAATAAAACCATTGCAAATGATGCTTTATTGAGCCGATCAGATGGTGTTACCATGGTCGGACACGACCAAGCTCCCAATAAGGTGTAGCTATGGTTCAAGTCAGCCAGGTCCCCAACTGAAACCGTGGCATTATGCCGATCAAGTGGCGTGGCAATGGTTTGGGTTCGACCAAGCCCCCAAGTGACTCTATGGCCTTAGGCCAATCAAGAGGCGTGACTGGTTCAGACTTGACCATGTCCCCAAGTGATCTGGTGGCTTTCGCCTATCAAAAGGTGTTGCATTGGTTCGGACACGACCAAGCCCCCAAGTGATATTGTGGCACTAGGCCGATCAAGAGGCGTGGCTATGGTTCGGATACGACCAAGCCCCCAAGTGATCAATAATATGATAAGCCAATAAGGCATGATACCCATGTTTGAACCGCGCATCATGGCAGCAGGTCCTCTTTGGCACCCTTTAACTTTTTGCAAGAGATAAATCCTTCTTGAATCGGGATTTTGAACCGGATATTGAGAGCTTCAAAGCTTTGTGGGAGACATCTTTCCCTTGAACCGGATTGTAAACCGGAATCTTCATTTTCAGCCGGAAATTTTCTGATGGCCTTTCAAGTCGAACTTGCGAGAAGTTAATTCCTTTTTGAACCGGACATTTTTAAACTAGATTTGAGCGCTTGAGAGCTTCGTGGGAGAATATACTTCCCTTGAACCGGATTGTAAACCGGATACTTGAGAGCTTCAGTGAGACTGACTTCCCTTGAGCTGGATTTTAAACCGGAATCCTTTATGATGATCCGGAACTTCTTCATTGAGCCGGGATTTTGTAACTGTCATATACTTACTAAGCCGGAAATTTTCTGACGGCCTTTAAATTTTCATCCATATGGTAATAGCCTCCGGGACCGGGTTATCTTTCCCTCCAACGTCCTGGGGTTCTTGACTTCACTAAAAAACCGGCACATTTGCTGAGACTGAAAACCGGCAACATTTGCTGAGTCATATTACTGTAGCCCCCGGGTCTCAAGGTGACTCGAGGAGTTGACTTGAGATTCTCCATATTTGACTGTGATATAAACCGGCATAACTTGTATATCATTGGTGTTGACAGCACGATGTGAATCCACAGAAGGTTGAGGTGACTGCGGCGGGTTATAAATGATCCCGTATGAACCGTGTCAGCAACTCGGCCAATGGTTCCTTCCAACTAGCAATTTGAAGTTAACCAAAACTGTAGTGGCGGCGACTTGTGCACCTGCCCATTGAACCACCCAGTGTAGACGGCGGTTGATAGTATATGATAATTTGCCTCCATTTTGTTGAAAGAAAACCGGGCTACCCAAGCTGTGACTTGCTCATACCCAATAAACAGCTCATGCAGAGAAGTGCGGTCCGGTGTGTTGATGTAGACCAGGCCACAAGGACAGTGACTTGCTCATGTTCATCCACCAGGTGGCATGACACGGACGACTCGCCAGTCCGCCCTGGCCACCGGTTCACGCGTCTGCGCCGGTTTACAACGCGGAGGACAACTTACTCGTCCATACCGGTTTACAGCACCTCGACCGACTCATCTGTCTACTCCGTCGTGATTGATTTCAGCGTCACCATGGTGGTTATCAACTCCGCGGCGGTTAAATTCCGGCCTAACATATCAGGTGATATCCATCTAGGGCCTATTTTATTAGCACATATTATTTTTGTCAAAGAACAATTACTTTGGCATGTGATATTTTTTGATGCGGAAACATCATCCGGTAAAAACCCTACATGCTGTTTGAGGCTAGATCTCATTATCATCATGAGGGAGTCGCCGTAAACCGGCTCTACTCTAGTTGTATCTAGCCCTAGAGATTGTTTCTTGCTTCTCCCTCTTTGGGGAGCCCTGCCCCTCCTTATATAAGTTAGAGGGGCGGTTTACATGTGGAGTCCTTTTAGGATTAGGACTAGTCTCCCTTCTAATACAAACCGGATACAAGTCCGGGTCTTCCTTGTAAAGTAAATATTCCTCACACCTTTTCTCTTAAACCGGCCCACCATAGCGTGATCCAGCCTTCCATAAACCGCCCGTTGGGCCACCGGGTCTTGTCGCTCCTCTGACCCGCCTGTCGGATTACCAATGAACCGTAAACCGCCATGTCCAAGTGGGTCGCCAGTGAATCGCCAAACTCTAGCTAGGTCATACATCTGGCGGTTTATACCGCGGGGTATATCTCCGACATTAGCCCCCAGTTTAATTTGGATCCATCCATGTTAAACTGATCTGCAACATAAATACAAGAACAAATTTGTCGGGTTGTGCTCCGGTTTAAATATTCTTGTAGACCGGCACTTGATCATCCTTGAATCCTTGTCATTTCTTCCTTCTAAAAAATCCGAGTCAATAGACCAGTTTCATAATTGATTTGCTTGCAGAAGATATTTTGTAAATAAAGAATCCTCTTGAATCGGCCTTGAATGCTCTGACTTGACAAAAATATTGGTCTTCAAATATTCAACTGATGTTCAGCCGGTCTGAAGATGTAAAACTTGCCGGTTTAATATTACCAAAATTGTCGGGTTATAAAAACTGATAATTCCGGGTCATGATTGTTGCCAATGCCAGTTCATGTTTATTGATGATGTCGGGTTGCAGACACAAGGTCGTAATGGTTGGTGACGCCGGGTCAATCCGGTTTGCTCAAAACAGAGAATTTGAAAATAGTTCTTCCATAATAATATAATACATGTAGCCCCCAAGTCTTGAGTAGAACAAAGTGATGGCTTAAGACTTGTTTCAATATAAATACTGCCACTTAAGAAGAAATCCATGTTGTTCATCCCAGTCACTTAGTAAAAACTGAATACTCCATATTATGTAGCCCCCAAGTGCCGGGTCATTATGCAATAATAAGCAGGGACTTTGTAGGTATAATCATATAGATTTGAGCAATGATGTGTAGCCCCCAAGGGCCGGCTCAGTAAGATAATATTGAGCTGGGACTTGATATATACTTCAATGAAAATAACATCATATGATGTAACCCCCATCATGGGACTTGAATCCACGTCCACAAGGTTAAGAGCCTTGTGCTGTACCAATTGAGCAGTGGACCCTTCAATATAATGAATAAAAAGCTTTGTACCTTCAATTGTTGACAGGAGCAATTGGTAGCCCCCAAGGGTCGACTCATTATAATGTGATGAGTCGGGTCTTCAATAATATGAGCAAAAAGTTACTTTGCATTAGCCCCCTAGTGTCATGGTGCATGCTTGCAGCGACATGAAACTTGCATATTTGATGTAATCTCAACTTGAAATAATGTAGCCCCCAAGTGCCGGGTCGTAAGCCTGCAGCGACTCGGGACTATTCCCTCCATTATAGAATAAATCATACCAATTGATAAAATAATAGCCATTGCGCTGAGGCAACTTTGAAAACCTCAATCATAATATTGGTTATTGATAACCATAATAAAAATCTAGAGGGCTATTCAAGATAATATAATCTGGTATGAAAAACCTTATTCATTCAATATCATAATGAAAATTCAGCCAAGTTTGGCTATTTGAATAATATAACCCAATGATTTATAAGCGCATGATTCCAATGGCGCAATCCAAATATGTACTGGCGACTTATAGTCCAAAGCCAGGCCGGGTTAACAAACACCGGATAATTTATCATCATGCTTTATTCAACCTGTCTCTGCATACAACAAGTTTAAAGTGTCCTGGCGGTTTACCGCCGGACGGGTCATAATGCCCAACATATAACCCAGGTTTATAACCAAGGCTGCACTTAAGAATAATCAATGAAATGTATCATACATGTGACATTGAATCACATCATTGGTTTACCAACTTTTTGTAGTAATGGTGATAACTCCTTTCATACTGTGTCGGTTTATGATAAACCGTACCGGGTTGTGATAAACACCGGTTTAACCATATAAAATATTGGCGACTCGTAGTCAAACCAGACCGGGCGGATAGTCTCTGGATTATGATTTGATCATGTACTGACAATTTGTAATTGAAAGTCAAGCCGGGTTAATGAACACCGGTTTACTCCATAATAAGATGGTAACATAAAATCAAACCGGGCAGATAGTCTCCGGATTAGGATTTGACCATGTACCGCCAATTTGTAATTGACAGTTTGAAATGGATTAACAATGTCAGTTTAAAAATGCAACAGAAGTAAAAGTTCTTTAGCAAAAAAGAACAGAATTCAAGCAAAGGAAAAATAAAACCATTGCAAATGATGCTTTATTGAGCCGATCAGATGGTGTTACCATGGTCGGACACGACCAAGCTCCCAATAAGGTGTAGCTATGGTTCAAGTCAGCCAGGTCCCCAACTGAAACCGTGGCATTATGCCGATCAAGTGGCGTGGCAATGGTTCGGGTTCGACCAAGCCCCCAAGTGACTCTATGGCCTTAGGCCGATCAAGAGGCGTGACTGGTTCAGACTTGACCATGTCCCCAAGTGATCTGGTGGCTTTCGCCTATCAAAAGGTGTTGCATTGGTTCGGACACGACCTAGCCCCCAAGTGATATTGTGGCACTAGGCCGATCAAGAGGCGTGGCTATGGTTCGGATACGACCAAGCCCCCAAGTGATCAATAATATGATAAGCCAATAAGGCATGATACCCATGTTTGAACCGCGCATCATGGCATCAGGTCCTCTTTGGCACCCTTTAACTTTTTGCAAGAGATAAATCCTTCTTGAATCGGGATTTTGAACCGGATATTGAGAGCTTCAAAGCTTTGTGGGAGACATCTTTCCCTTGAACCGGATTGTAAACCGGAATCTTCATTTTCAGCCGGAAATTTTCTGATGGCCTTTCAAGTCGAACTTGCGTGAAGTTAATTCCTTTTTGAACCGGACATTTTTAAACCTGATTTGAGCGCTTGAGAGCTTCATGGGAGAATATACTTCCCTTGAACCGGATTGTAAACCGGATACTTGAGAGCTTGAGTGAGACTGACTTCCCTTGAGCCGGATTTTAAACCGGAATCCTTTATGATGATCCGGAACTTCTTCATTGAGCCCGGATTTTGTAACTGTCATATACTTACTAAGCCGGAAATTTTCTGAAGGCCTTTAAATTTTCATCCATATGGTAATAGCCTCCGGGACCGGGTTATCTTTCCCTCCAACGTCCTAGGGTTCTTGACTTCACTGAAAAAACGGCACATTTGCTGAGACTGAAAACCGGCAACATTTGCTGAGTCATATTACTGTAGCCCCCGGGTCTCAAGGTGACTCGAGGAGTTGACTTGAGATTCTCCATATTTGACCGTGATATAAACCGGCATAACTTGTATATCATTGGTGTTGACAGCACGATGTGAATCCACAAAAGGTTGAGGTGACTGCGGCGGGTTATAAATGATCCCGTATGAACCGTGTCAGCAACTCGGCCAATGGTTCCTTCCAACTAGCAATTTGAAGTTAACCAAAACTGTAGTGGCGGCGACTTGTGCACCTGCCCATTGAACCACCCAGTGTAGACGGCGGTTGATAGTATATGATAATTTGCCTCCATTTTGTTGAAAGAAAACCGGGCTACCCAAGCTGTGACTTGCTCATACCCAATAAACAGCTCATGCAGAGAAGTGCGGCCCGGTGTGTTGATGTAGACCAGGCCAGAGGGACAGCGACTTGCTCACGTTCATCCACCAGGTGGCATGACACGGACGACTCGCCAGTCCACCCTGGCCACCGGTTCACGCGTCTGCGCCGGTTTACAACCCGAAGGACAACTTACTCGTCCATACTGGTTTACAGCACCTCGACCGACACATCTGTCTACTCCGTCGTGATTGATTTCAGCGTCACCATGGTGGTTATCAACTCCGCGGCGGATAAATTCCGGCCTAACATATCAGGTGATATCCATCTAGGGCCTATTTTATTAGCGCATATTATTTTTGTCAAAGAACAATTACTTTGGCATGTGATATTTTTTGATGCGGAAACATCATCCGGTAAAAACCCTACATGCTGTTTGAGGCTAGATCTCATTATCATCACGAGGGAGTCGCCGTAAACCGGCTCTCCTCTAGTTTTATCTAGCCCTAGAGATTGTTTCTTGCTTCTCCCTCTTTGGGGAGCCCTGCCCCTCCTTATATAAGTTAGAGGGGCGGTTTACATGTGGAGTCCTTTTAGGATTAGGACTAGTCTCCCTTCTAATACAGACCGGATACAAGTCTGGGTCTTCCTTGTAGAGTAAATATTCCTCACACCTTTTCTCTTAAACCGGCCCACCATAGCGTGATCCGGCCTTCCATAAACCGCCCGTTGGGCCACCGGGTCTTGTCGCTCCTCTGACCCGCCTGTCGGATTACCAATGAACCGTAAACCGCCATGTCCAAGTGGGTCGCCAGTGAATCGCCAAACTCTAGCC
Organism: Triticum aestivum; assembly: GCF_018294505.1. Lineage (NCBI taxonomy): Eukaryota > Viridiplantae > Streptophyta > Magnoliopsida > Poales > Poaceae > Triticum > Triticum aestivum. The sequence goes on along the minus strand of NC_057798.1, from coordinate 684,609,186 downwards.
GGGTCATACATCCGGCGGTTTATACCGTGGGGTATATCCCCGACATTAGCCCCCAGTTTAATTTGGATCCATCCATGTTAAACTGATCTGCAACATAAATACAAGAACAAATTTGTCGGGTTGTGCTCCGGTTTAAATATTCTTGTAGACTAGCACTTGATCATCCTTGAATCCTTGTCATTTCTTCCTTCTAAAAAACCCGAGTCAATAGACCAGTTTCATAATTGATTTGCTTGCAGAAGATATTTTGTAAATAAAGAATCCTCTTGAATCGGCCTTGAATGCTCTGACTTGACAAAAATATTGGTCTTCAAATATTCAACTGAGTTTCAGCCGGTCTGAAGATGTAAAACTTGCTGGTTTAATATTACCAAAATTGTCGGGTTATAAAAATTGATAATTCCGGGTCATGATTGTTGCCAACGCCAGTTCATGTTTATTGATGACGTCGGGTTGCAGACACAAGGTCGTAATGGTTGGTGACGCCGGGTCAATCCGATTTGCTCAAAACAGAGAATTTGAAAATAGTTCTTCCATAATAATATAATACCTGTAGCCCCCAAGTCTTGAGTAGAACAAAGTGATGGCTTAAGACTTGTTTCAATATAAATACTGCCACTTAAGAAGAAATCCATGTTGTTCATCCCAGTCACTTAGTAAAAACTGAATACTCCATATTATGTAGCCCCCAAGTGCCGGGTCATTATGCAATAATAAGCAGGGACTTTGTAGGTATAATCATATAGATTTGAGCAATGATGTGTAGCCCCCAAGGGCCGGCTCAGTAAGATAATATTGAGCTGGGACTTGATATATACTTCAATGAAAATAACATCATATGATGTAACCCCCATCATGGGACTTGAATCCACGTCCACAAGGTTAAGAGCCTTGTGCTGTACCAATTGAGCAGTGGACCCTTCAATATAATGAATAAAAAGCTTTGTACCTTCAATTGTTGACAGGAGCAATTGGTAGCCCCCAAGGGTCGACTCATTATAATGTGATGAGTCGGGTCTTCAATAATATGAGAAAAAAATTACTTTGCATTAGCCCCCAAGTGTCATGGTGCATGCTTGCAGCGACATGAAACTTGCATATTTGATGTAATCTCAACTTGAAATAATGTAGCCCCCAAGTGCCGGGTCGTAAGCCTGCAGCGACTCGGGACTATTCCCTCCATTATAGAATAAATCATACCCATTGATAAAATAATAGCCATTGCGCTGAGGCGACTTTGAAAACCTCAATCATAATATTGGTTATTGATAACCATAATAAAAATCTAGAGGGCTATTCAAGATAATATAATCTGGTATGAAAAACCTTATTCATTCAATATCATAATGAAAATTCAGCCAAGTTTGGCTATTTGAATAATATAACCCAATGATTTATAAGCGCATGATTTCAATGGCGCAATCCAAATATGTACTGGCGACTTATAGTCCAAAGCCAGGCCGGGTTAACAAACACCGGATAATTTATCATCATGCTTTATTCAACCTGTCTCTGCATACAACAAGTTTAAAGTGTCCTGGCGGTTTACCGCTGGACGGGTCATAATGCCCAACATATAACCCAGGTTTATAACCAAGGCTGCACTTAAGAATAATCAATGAAATATATCATACCTGTGACATTGAATCACATCATTGGTTTACCAACTTTTTGTAGTAATGGTGATAACTCCTTTCATACTGTGTCGGTTTATGATAAACCGTACCGGGTTGTGATAAACACCGGTTTAACCATATATAATATTGGCGACTCGTAGTCAAACCAGACCGGGCGGATAGTCTCTGTATTATGATTTGATCATGTACTGAAAATTTGTAATTGAAAGTCAAGCCGGGTTAATGAACACCGGTTTACTCCATAATAAGATGGTAACATAAAATCAAACCGGGCAAATAGTCTCCGGATTAGGATTTGACCGTGTTCCGCCAATTTGTAATTGACAGTTTGAAATGGATTAACAATGTCGGTTTAAAAACGCAACAGAAGTAAAAGTTCTTTAGCAAAAAAGAACAGAATTCAAGCAAAGGCAAAATAAAACCATTACAAATGATGCTTTATTGAGCCGATCAGATGGTGTTACCATGGTCGGACACGACCAAGCTCCCAATAAGGTGTAGTTATGGTTCAAGTCAGCCAGGTCCCCAACTGAAACCGCGGCATTATGCCGATCAAGTGGCGTGGCAATGGTTTGGGTTCGACCAAGCCCCCAAATGACTCTATGGCCTTAGGCCGATCAAGAGGTGTGACTGGTTCAGACTTGACCATGTCCCCAAGTGATCTGGTGGCTTTCGCCTATCAAAAGGTGTTGCATTGGTTCGGACACGACCAAGCCTCCAGGTGATATTATGGCACTAGGCCGATCAAGAGGCATGGCTATGGTTCGGATATGACCAAGCCCCCAAGTGATCAATAATATGATAAGCCAATAAGGCATGATACCCATGTTTGAACCGCGCATCATGGTAGCAGGTCCTCTTTGGCACCCTTTAACTTTTTGCAAGAGATAAATCCTTCTTGAATCGGGATTTTGAACCGGATATTGAGAGCTTCAAAGCTTTGTGGGAGACATCTTTCCCTTGAACCGGATTGTAAACCGGAATCTTCATTTTCAGCCGGAAATTTTCTGATGGCCTTTCAACTCGAACTTGCGAGAAGTTAATTCCTTTTTGAACCGGACATTTTTAAACCGGATTTGAGCGCTTGAGAGCTTCATGGGAGAATATACTTCCCTTGAACCGGATTGTAAACCGGATACTTGAGAGCTTCAGTGAGACTGACTTCCCTTGAGCCGGATTTTAAACCGGAATCCTTTATGATGATCCGGAACTTCTTCATTGAGCCGGGATTTTGTAACTGTCATATACTTACTAAGCCGGAAATTTTCTGACGGCCTTTAAATTTTCATCCATATGGTAATAGCCTCCGGGACCGGGTTATCTTTCCCTCCAACGTCCTGGGGTTCTTGACTTCACTGAAAAAATGGCACATTTGCTGAGACTGAAAACCGGCAACATTTGCTAAGTCATATTACTGTAGCCCCCGGGTCTCACGGTGACTCGAGGAGTTGACTTGAGATTCTCCATATTTGACCGTGATATAAACCGGCATAACTTGTATATTATTGGTGTTGACAGCACGATGTGAATCCATAGAAGGTTGAGGTGACTGCGGCGGGTTATACATGATCCCGTATGAACCGTGTCAGCAACTCGGCCAATGGTTCCTTCCAACTGGCAATTTGAAGTTAACCAAAACTGTAGTGGCGGCGACTTGTGCACCTGCCCATTGAACCACTCAGTGTAGACGGCGGTTGATAGTATATGATAATTTGCCTCCATTTTGTTGAAAGAAAACCGGGCTACCCAAGCTGTGACTTGCTCATACCCAATAAACAACTCATGCAGAGAAGTGCGGCCCGGTGTGTTGATGTAGACCAGGCCACAGGGACAGCGACTTACTCACGTTCATCCACTAGGTGGCATGACATGGATGAAACGCCAGTGCTGAACGTTACTAGTGCGTGCTCCGTGCCCGTAATATAACGCCTTATTTGTAATGAACAATTGTCCTGCATCAAAAAATATCACATGCCAAAGTAATTGTTCTTTGACAAAAATAATATGCGCTAATAAAATAGGCCCTAGATGGATATCACCTGATATGTTAGGCCGGAATTTATCCGCCGCGGAGTTGATAACCACCATGGTGACGCTGAAATCAATCACGACGGAGTACACAGATGAGTCGGTCGAGGTGCTATAAACCGGTATGGACGAGTAAGTTGTCCTCCGCGTTGTAAACTGGCGCAGACGCGTGAACCGGTGGCCAGGGCGGACTGGCGAGTCGTCCATGGTGTTGTAAGGTGGTGCGGACGGGTGAGTCGGCCGGCGTGTTGATGTAAACCGGACCATGATACGCGTGTCCGTGAATGGCATAAAAATTGTCCTGTGTAAAAATATTACAGAACAGAGCAATTGTTGTCGTATGAATTAACATGTACTTATAAAAGAGATAAGAAAAATAACACCTGGTATTTTTTGCCGGATGAACCTGGTTGCTGGCGCTGGATACTGCATAGTACCCTTTGCGTTGTAAACTGGTACAGACATAAAATACGGCCACGGTGCTTTAAACCAGCGCAGTCATGGTAGATGGCCACAGTGTTGTAAGCTGGTGTGGTCCGTATCCGCGGTATAATGCCTCATTTGAGTTGAACAATTATCCTGACGGCTTTGGGTGGACGTAGCAGTTGAAGAAAATTCTGAACTTGTAGCTCAACGTGATGAGTGATAGCGACTTGGGAAATCAACATGCTGTTTTTGTGAAAATCACCACGTACTAGAAGTAGTACTAATTGATCAGGTAGTAGCAGGAGTGATGTAGCCTAGTGCCTCGGGACTTGAAGCCAGCAAAATAATCCACGGTAGGGGAAATTTATTGTCTCGGGCTCTCAGCGACTTGACGGGTTAACGCGTTTGCTGCCGCCCCTCAAGTCCAGCAGCGGAAATCGCCAGATCAGACAACAACATTGGAGGCGTGCGCGTAGGAAACTCCAGTCGCTCTTGGCTGCAACAGAAATCGATCCGTCCTTGTGGATCGCCAGACTCGTGCCGTGGCGCACACGGAACCAGACAACAGAGCCATCAAATCCTGTCGGTTTCGGCAGTTTGAACTTTGCACCGATCTGATCTTACATGTACCAGTAGTAGCAGTAACTCAGGTCCTGGGGGCTTGTCCGTAGATAGTAAAACGTGGCTGTGTTTCCTTGACTGGCCACCCACGGCTGCAGCAAATTTTTGCCTCTGATCGGTCATGAATACATGAAGCGTCAGTGGAAAAGTCAAACTGATTTACTGGGTCGCGGTAGAGATTTGTTTCTCGGTGAAAAACTACGTGATCGGCCTGATTCCACGCATACGGCACGCCGTCTCATCAAAGAAAAAATCCTTTGAACTCCAGTCCGTCTGGACGATGCGTGGAAGCAGTCATGGAAATCGACCTCCTCTCGGTTTCGTCTTGCAGAGGCGGCGGCTCACGGTGCAGACCTAAAATTTTCTGTTTAACCTTTAAACCCCATTGATCAACAATCCGGTCCGACGAACCTGAAAGCTGACGCAGATCCTTTCAAACCGGCTCTTCTTCATCCGGAAAATTGCGAGCTCCTCAATTCCTAGGAGAGATCCCTTCAAGAACTCAACACCACCGTGCGCAGGCCCCACGGTGGGCGCCAACTGTCGTGGAATTGTCACGTCAGATGTCCTTAGTGTCAGGACTTAGTCGCGAGGCCAACGCATCTATGTGGTAGCTTGAGAGGGGTTGAGCGGAATCGAGAGACGCAACACAAGATAGGGATTTAGACAGCTTCGGGCCTCGGGAAACATCATCCGGTAAAAACCCTACATGTTGTTTGAGGCTAGATCTCATTATCATCGCGAGGGAGTTGCCGTAAACCGGCTCTCCTCTAGTTGTATCTAGCCCTAGAGATTGTTTCTTGCTTCTCCCTCTTTGGGGAGCCCTGCCCCTCCTTATATAAGTTAGAGGGGCGGTTTACATGCGGAGTCCTTTTAGGATTAGGACTAGTCTCCCTTCTAATACAAACCGGATACAAGTCCGGGTCTTCCTTGTAAAGTAAATATTCCTCACACCTTTTCTCTTAAACCGGCCCACCATAGTGTGATCCGGCCTTCCATAAACCGCCCGTTGGGCCACCGGGTCTTGTCGCTCCTCTGACCCGTCTGCCGGATTACCAATGAACCATAAACTGCCATGTCCAAGTGGGTCGCCAGTGAATCGCCAAACTCTAGCCGGGTCATACATCCGGCGGTTTATACCGCGGGGTATATCCCCGACAATCCCCCTCCGGCATGGCGCCGGAACGGGCTCCCGAGAGGTTTTTGGTGGCTATAGAGGCTTGCGGCGGCGGAACTCCCGATCTATCTTCTGTTCTGGAAGTTTTAGGGTAGATAGGTATATATGGGTGAAAGGAGTATGTCGGTGGAGCTACGGGGGCCCCACGAGGCAGGGGGACGCGCCCGAGGGGGTGGGCGCGCCCCCCACCCTCGTGAGCACCTCCCGTATCTTCCGACGTGGGGTCCAAGTCCATCAGGTGGGTTTGCTTCCAAAAATAACTTCTCCAGTTGATTTCGTTCCGTTTTTGACTCCGTTTGATATTCTTTTTCCTCAAAACACTGAAATAGGCATAAAACAGCAAATCTGGGCTGGGCCTCCGGCTAATAGGTTAGTCCCAAAAATAATATAAAAGTGGATAATAAAGCCCAATATTGCCTAAAATAGTAGATAAAGTAGCATGGAGCAATCAAAAATTATAGATACGTTGGAGACGTATCAAGCATCCCCAAGCTTAATTCCTGCTCGTCCTCGAGTAGGTAAATGATAAAAAAGAATTTTTTATGCGGAGTGATACTTTGGCATAATTTCAATGTAAATCTTCTTAATTGTGGTATGAATATTCAGATCCGAAAGATTCAAGACAAAAGTTCATATTGACATAAAAATAATAATACTTCAAGCATACTAATAAAGCAATCATGTCTTCTCAAAATAACATGGCAAAAGAAAGTTCATCCCTACAAAATCATATAGTTAGGCTATGCTTCATTTTCGTCACACAAAGATGTTCCCAACTTCTATACCCCCGATGATAAGCCAAGAAATTGTTTCATACTTAAATAATCTCAAACTTTTTCAACCTTCACGCAATACATGAGCGTGAGCCATGGATATAGCACTATGGGTGGAATAGAATATGATGATGGGGATTGTGTGGAGAAGACAAAAAAGGATAAAGTCTCACATTGACGAGGCTAATTAACGGGCTATGAAGATGCCCATCAATTGATGTCAACATGAGGAGTAGGGATTGCCATGCAACGGATGCACTAGAGCTATGAATGCTCAACAGAAGAAAACTAGTGGGTGTGCATCCAACTCGCTTGCTCATGAAGACCTAGGGCATTTGAGGAAGCCCATCGTAGGAATATACAAGCCAAGTTCTATAATGAAAAATTCCCACTAGTATAGAAAGGACAACTTTATGAGACTCACTACATGAAGAACAAGGTGCTACTTTGAAGCACAAGTGTGGAAAAGGAGATAGTAGCATTGCCCTTTTTCTTTTTTTTCTCTTTTTTTGGGCCTTTCTTTTTTTTCTTTGGCCTTTTTCTTTTCTTTTCTTTTTTGGGCAATGCTCTTACAATAATGATCATCACACTTCTATTGATTACAACATAAGGATTACAACTCGAAACTTAGAACAAGATATGACTCTATATGAATGTCTCCGGTGGTGTACCGGGATGGTGCAATGAATCAAGAGTGACATGTATGAAAAATAATGCATTGTGGCTTTGCCACAAACGATGTCAACTACATGATCATGCAATGGCAATATGACAAAAGTAATGTATGTCATGATGATGATGATGGAAGTTGCATGGCAATATATCTTGGAATGGCTATGGAAATGCCATGATAGGTAGGTATGGTGGCTGTTTTGTGGAAGATATAAGGAGGTTTATGTGTGATAGAGCGTATCGTATCACGGCGTTTGGATGCACCGGCGAAGTTTGCACCAACTCTCAAGGTGAGAAAGGGCAATGCACGGTACCGAAGAGGCTAGCAAAGGCGGAAAGGTGAGAGTGCGTATAATCTATGGACTCAACATTAGTCAAAAGAACTCATATACTTATTGCAAAAATTTAGAAGTCATCAAAAATCAAGTACTACGCGCATGCTCCTAGGGGATAGATTGGTAGGAAAAGACCATCGCTCGTCCCCGACCGCCACTCATAAGGATGCACAAGCCAGGTACACTTCATGTTTCAAATTTGTTACACAACTTTAACCATACGTGCATGCTACGGGACTTGCTAACTTCAACACAAGCATTTCTCAAATTCACAATTACTCAACTAGCACGACTTTGATATTATCACTTCCATATCTCAAAACAATTATCAAGCATCAAACTTATCTTAGTATTCAATTCACTCAAAAGAAAGTTTCACATATCTTGAATACCAAGTATATTAATATTAAGCAAATTACCATGCTATTTAAGACTCTCAAAATAATATAAGTGAAGTATGATAGTTCATCTATTTCTTCAAAATAAAACTACCATCATGCTCTAAAAGATATAAGTGAAGTACTAGAGCAATAACAAAAACTACTCCGAAAGATATAAGTGAAGATCAATGAGTAGCTAAATAATTATGCAACTATGCGAAGATTCTCCCATTTAATAATTTCATATCTTGATACTTTATTCAAACAGCAAGCAAAGCTAAAGAAAACAACATTGCAAGGATAGCACAACTCAAGTGAAGAAGCAAAAACTTAGGCTCAACCGATACTAACCGATAGTTGTTGAAGAAGAAAGGTGGGATGCCTACCGGGGCATCCCCAAGCTTAGATGCTTGAGACTTCTTGAAATATTATCTTGGGGTGCCTTGGGCATCCCCAATCTTGAACTTTTATGTCTCCTTAATTCCTCTCATATCATGGTTTCTTTTTTTATCAAAAGCTTCATTCACAACAAACTCAACAAGAACTCGTGAGATAGGTTAGCATAAACCAATGCAAAACCTTATCATTTTCTACTGTAACAAATCACTAACATTATTATTCAACATTTCATACTAAATGCCTCTACATATTTAATACTCCTATCCTCAAATAGAATCATTAAACAAACAAACATATGCAAACAACGCAAACATAACAGCAATCTGTCAAAACAGTACAGTCTGTAAAGAATGCAGGGGTATCAATACTTCCCTAACTCCAAAAATTATGAACTAAAATTCCCACTGTAATAAATTTATCATATCTCATCATGCAAAAAGTTTCAACATTATATCATGCTCGGACTTTTATAGGGAATTTTTGCAACAGCGGTAAACTTTCTGTTTTCAAACAGCAACATGTATACTAGCAAAATAAGCATGGCAAAGGCTATCCTTGACTTTTTTATTGAAACTAAAGATGAAAAACATTATTCTAACTAACAGCAAGCAAATACTAACAAAATAAAATGACGCTCCAAGCAAAACACATATCATGTGGTGGATAAAAATATAGCTTCAAGTAAAGTTACCGATGAACGAAGACGAAAGAGGGGATGCCTTCCGGGGCATCCCCAAGCTTAGGCTCTTGGTTATCCTTGAATATCTTGGGGTGCCATGGGCATACCCAAGCTTAGGCTCTTTGCCACTCCTTATTCCATAGTCCATCGAATCTTTACCCGAAATTTGAAAACTTCACAACACAAAACTCAACAGAAAACTCATAAGCTCCGTTAGTATAAGAAAATAAAACAACCACTTAGGTACTGTAATGAACTCATTCTAAATTCATATTTGTGTAATATCTACTGTATTCCAACTTATCTATGGTTCATACCCTCCGATACTACTCATAGATTCATCAAAATAAGCAAACAACACACAGAAAACAGAATCTGTCAAAAACAGAACAGTCTGTAGTAATCTGTATCAAACGTATACTTCTGGAACTCCAAAAATCCTATCAAAGTAGGAAGTCCTAAGCAATTTGTGTACCAATCCATATAAAAAAGAATCAGATCAGAAGCACGTTTCTGTGAATTAAGAAAACTAATCTACTGGGTGCAAAAGTTTCTGATTTTCAGCATGATCAACACAACTATCACCGTAAGCTATCCTAAAGGTCTTACTTGGCACTTTATTGAAACAAAAGCTATAAAACATGATTTCTACAGTAGCATAATCATGTGGAAACACAAAAACAGTAAGGATAATTCCGGGTCATGATTGTTGCCAATGCCAGTTCATGTTTATTGATGATGTCGGGTTGCAGACACAAGGTCGTAATGGTTGGTGACGCCGGGTCAATCCGGTTTGCTCAAAACAGAGAATTTGAAAATAGTTCTTCCATAATAATATAATACCTGTAGCCCCCAAGTCTTGAGTAGAACAAAGTGATGGCTTAAGACTTGTTTCAATATAAATACTGCCACTTAAGAAGAAATCCATGTTGTTCATCCCAGTCACTTAGTAAAAACTGAATACTCCATATTATGTAGCCCCCAAGTGCCGGGTCATTATGCAATAATAAGCAGGGACTTTGTAGGTATAATCATATAGATTTGAGCAATGATGTGTAGCCCCCAAGGGCCGGCTCAGTAAGATAATATTGAGCTGGGACTTGATATATACTTCAATGAAAATAACATCATATGATGTAACCCCCATCATGGGACTTGAATCCACGTCCACAAGGTTAAGAGCCTTGTGCTGTACCAATTGAGAAGTGGACCCTTCAATATAATGAATAAAAAGCTTTGTACCTTCAATTGTTGACAGGAGCAATTGGTAGCCCCCAAGGGTCGACTCATTATAATGTGATGAGTCGGGTCTTCAATAATATGAGCAAAACGTTACTTTGCATTAGCCCCCAAGTGTCATGGTGCATGCTTGCAGCGACATGAAACTTGCATATTTGATGTAATCTCAACTTGAAATAATGTAGCCCCCAAGTGCCGGGTCGTAAGCCTGCAGCGACTCGGGACTATTCCCTCCATTATAGAATAAATCATACCCATTGATAAAATAATAGCCATTGCGCTGAGGCGACTTTGAAAACCTCAATCATAATATTGGTTATTGATAACCATAATAAAAATCTAGAGGGCTATTCAAGATAATATAATCTGGTATGAAAAACCTTATTCATTCAATATCATAATGAAAATTCAGCCAAGTTTGGCTATTTGAATAATATAACCCAATGATTTATAAGCGCATGATTTCAATGGCGCAATCCAAATATGTACTGGCGACTTATAGTCCAAAGCCAGGCCGGGTTAACAAACACCGGATAATTTATCATCATGCTTTATTCAACCTGTCTCTGCATACAACAAGTTTAAAGTGTCCTGGCGGTTTACCGCTGGACGGGTCATAATGCCCAACATATAACCCAGGTTTATAACCAAGGCTGCACTTAAGAATAATCAATGAAATGTATCATACCTGTGACATTGAATCACATCATTGGTTTACCAACTTTTTGTAGTAATGGTGATAACTCCTTTCATACTGTGTCGGTTTATGATAAACCGTACCGGGTTGTGATAAACACCGGTTTAACCATATAAAATATTAGCGACTCGTAGTCAAACCAGACCGGGCGGATAGTCTCTGGATTATGATTTGATCATGTACTGACAATTTGTAATTGAAAGTCAAGCCGGGTTAATGAACACCGGTTTACTCCATAATAAGATGGTAACATAAAATCAAACCGGGCAGATAGTCTCCGGATTAGGATTTGACCATGTTCCGCCAATTTGTAATTGACAGTTTGAAATGGATTAACAATGTCGGTTTAAAAACGCAACAGAAGTAAAAGTTCTTTAGCAAAAAAGAACAGAATTCAAGCAAAGGAAAAATAAAACCATTGCAAATGATGCTTTATTGAGCCGATCAGATGGTGTTACCATGGTCGGACACGACCAAGCTCCCAATAAGGTGTAGCTATGGTTCAAATCAGCCAGGTCCCCAACTGAAACCGTGGCATTATGCCGATCAAGTGGCGTGGCAATGGTTCGGGTTCGACCAAGCCCCCAAGTGACTCTATGGCCTTAGGACGATCAAGAGGCGTGACTGGTTCAGACTTGACCATGTCCCCAAGTGATCTGGTGGCTTTCGCCTATCAAAAGGTGTTGCATTGGTTCGGACACGACCAAGCCCCCAAGTGATATTGTGGCACTAGGCCAATCAAGAGGCGTGGCTATGGTTCGGATACGACCAAGCCCCCAAGTGATCAATAATATGATAAGCCAATAAGGCATGATACCCATGTTTGAACCGCGCATCATGGCATCAGGTCCTCTTTGGCACCCTTTAACTTTTTGCAAGAGATAAATCCTTCTTGAATCGGGATTTTGAACCGGATATTGAGAGCTTCAAAGCTTTGTGGGAGACATCTTTCCCTTGAACCGGATTGTAAACCGGAATCTTCATTTTCAGCCGGAAATTTTCTGATGGCCTTTCAAGTCGAACTTGCGTGAAGTTAATTCCTTTTTGAACCGGACATTTTTAAACCTGATTTGAGCGCTTGAGATCTTCATGGGAGAATATACTTCCCTTGAACCGGATTGTAAACAGGATACTTGAGAGCTTCAGTGAGACTGACTTCCCTTGAGCCGGATTTTAAACCGGAATCCTTTATGATGATCCGGAACTTCTTCATTGAGCCCGGATTTTGTAACTGTCATATACTTACTAAGCCGGAAATTTTCTGAAGGCCTTTAAATTTTCATCCATATGGTAATAGCCTCCGGGACCGGGTTATCTTTCCCTCCAACGTCCTAGGGTTCTTGACTTCACTGAAAAAACGGCACATTTGCTGAGACTGAAAACCGGCAACATTTGCTGAGTCATATTACTGTAGCCCCCGGGTCTCAAGGTGACTCGAGGAGTTGACTTGAGATTCTCCATATTTGACCGTGATATAAACCGGCATAACTTGTATATCATTGGTGTTGACAGCACGATGTGAATCCACAAAAGGTTGAGGTGACTGCGGCGGGTTATAAATGATCCCGTATGAACCGTGTCAGCAACTCGGCCAATGGTTCCTTCCAACTAGCAATTTGAAGTTAACCAAAACTGTAGTGGCGGCGAATTGTGCACCTGCCCATTGAACCACCCAGTGTAGATGGCGGTTGATAGTATATGATAATTTGCCTCCATTTTGTTGAAAGAAAACCGGGCTACCCAAGCTGTGACTTGCTCATACCCAATAAACAGCTCATGCAGAGAAGTGCGGCCCGGTGTGTTGATGTAGACCAGGCCAGAGGGACAGCGACTTGCTCACGTTCATCCACCAGGTGGCATGACACGGACGACTCGCCAGTCCACCCTGGCCACCGGTTCACGCGTCTGCGCCGGTTTACAACGCGAAGGACAACTTACTCGTCCATACTGGTTTACAGCACCTCGACCGACACATCTGTCTACTCCGTCGTGATTGATTTCAGCGTCACCATGGTGGTTATCAACTCCGCGGCGGATAAATTCCGGCCTAACATATCAGGTGATATCCATCTAGGGCCTATTTTATTAGCGCATATTATTTTTGTCAAAGAACAATTACTTTGGCATGTGATATTTTTTGATGCGGAAACATCATCCGGTAAAAACCCTACATGCTGTTTGAGGCTAGATCTCATTATCATCACGAGGGAGTCGCCGTAAACCGGCTCTCCTCTAGTTTTATCTAGCCCTAGAGATTGTTTCTTGCTTCTCCCTCTTTGGGGAGCCCTGCCCCTCCTTATATAAGTTAGAGGGGCGGTTTACATGTGGAGTCCTTTTAGGATTAGGACTAGTCTCCCTTCTAATACAGACCGGATACAAGTCTGGGTCTTCCTTGTAGAGTAAATATTCCTCACACCTTTTCTCTTAAACCGGCCCACCATAGCGTGATCCGGCCTTCCATAAACCGCCCGTTGGGCCACCGGGTCTTGTCGCTCCTCTGACCCGCCTGTCGGATTACCAATGAACCGTAAACCGCCATGTCCAAGTGGGTCGCCAGTGAATCGCCAAACTCTAGCCGGGTCATACATCCGGCGGTTTATACCGTGGGGTATATCCCCGACATTAGCCCCCAGTTTAATTTGGATCCATCCATGTTAAACTGATCTGCAACATAAATACAAGAACAAATTTGTCGGGTTGTGCTCCGGTTTAAATATTCTTGTAGACTAGCACTTGATCATCCTTGAATCCTTGTCATTTCTTCCTTCTAAAAAACCCGAGTCAATAGACCAGTTTCATAATTGATTTGCTTGCAGAAGATATTTTGTAAATAAAGAATCCTCTTGAATCGGCCTTGAATGCTCTGACTTGACAAAAATATTGGTCTTCAAATATTCAACTGAGTTTCAGCCGGTCTGAAGATGTAAAACTTGCCGGTTTAATATTACCAAAATTGTCGGGTTATAAAAATTGATAATTCCGGGTCATGATTGTTGCCAACGCCAGTTCATGTTTATTGATGACGTCGGGTTGCAGACACAAGGTCGTAATGGTTGGTGACGCCGGGTCAATCCGGTTTGCTCAAAACAGAGAATTTGAAAATAGTTCTTCCATAATAATATAATACATGTAGCCCCCAAGTCTTGAGTAGAACAAAGTGATGGCTTAAGACTTGTTTCAATATAAATACTGCCACTTAAGAAGAAATCCATGTTGTTCATCCCAGTCACTTAGTAAAAATTGAATACTCCATATTATGTAGCCCCCAAGTGCCGGGTCATTATGCAATAATAAGCAGGGACTTTGTAGGTATAATCATATAGATTTGAGCAATGATGTGTAGCCCCCAAGGGCCGGCTCAGTAAGATAATATTGAGCTGGGACTTGATATATACTTCAATGAAAATAACATCATATGATGTAACCCCCATCATGGGACTTGAATCCACGTCCACAAGGTTAAGAGCCTTGTGCTGTACCAATTGAGCAGTGGACCCTTCAATATAATGAATAAAAAGCTTTGTACCTTCAATTGTTGACAGGAGCAATTGGTAGCCCCCAAGGGTCGACTCATTATAATGTGATGAGTCGGGTCTTCAATAATATGAGCAAAAAATTACTTTGCATTAGCCCCCAAGTGTCATGGTGCATGCTTGCAGCGACATGAAACTTGCATATTTGATGTAATCTCAACTTGAAATAATGTAGCCCCCAAGTGCCGGGTCGTAAGCCTGCAGCGACTCGGGACTATTCCCTCCATTATAGAATAAATCATACCCATTGATAAAATAATAGCCATTGCGCTGAGGCGACTTTGAAAACCTCAATCATAATATTGGTTATTGATAACCATAATAAAAATCTAGAGGGCTATTCAAGATAATATAATCTGGTATGAAAAACCTTATTCATTCAATATCATAATGAAAATTCAGCCAAGTTTGGCTATTTGAATAATATAACCCAATGATTTATAAGCGCATGATTCCAATGGCGCAATCCAAATATGTACTGGCGACTTATAGTCCAAAGCCAGGCCGGGTTAACAAACACCGGATAATTTATCATCATGCTTTATTCAACCTGTCTCTGCATACAACAAGTTTAAAGTGTCCTGGCGGTTTACCGCTGGACGGGTCATAATGCCCAACATATAACCCAGGTTTATAACCAAGGCTGCACTTAAGAATAATCAATGAAATATATCATACCTGTGACATTGAATCACATCATTGGTTTACCAACTTTTTGTAGTAATGGTGATAACTCCTTTCATACTGTGTCGGTTTATGATAAACCGTACCGGGTTGTGATAAACACCGGTTTAACCATGTATAATATTGGCGACTCGTAGTCAAACCAGACCGGGCGGATAGTCTCTGTATTATGATTTGATCATGTACTGAAAATTTGTAATTGAAAGTCAAGCCGGGTTAATGAACACCGGTTTACTCCATAATAAGATGGTAACATAAAATCAAACCGGGCAGATAGTCTCCGGATTAGGATTTGACCGTGTTCCGCCAATTTGTAATTGACAGTTTGAAATGGATTAACAATGTCGGTTTAAAAACGCAACAGAAGTAAAAGTTCTTTAGCAAAAAAGAACAGAATTCAAGCAAAGGCAAAATAAAACCATTACAAATGATGCTTTATTGAGCCGATCAGATGGTGTTACCATGGTCCACGACCAAGCTCCCAATAAGGTGTAGTTATGGTTCAAGTCAGCCAGGTCCCCAACTGAAACCGCGGCATTATGCCGATCAAGTGGCGTGGCAATGGTTTGGGTTCGACCAAGCCCCCAAATGACTCTATGGCCTTAGGCCGATCAAGAGGTGTGACTGGTTCAGACTTGACCATGTCCCCAAGTGATCTGGTGGCTTTCGCCTATCAAAAGGTGTTGCATTGGTTCGGACACGACCAAGCCCCCAAGTGATATTATGGCACTAGGCCGATCAAGAGGCGTGGCTATGGTTCGGATATGACCAAGCCCCCAAGTGATCAATAATATGATAAGCCAATAAGGCATGATACCCATGTTTGAACCGCGCATCATGGTAGCAGGTCCTCTTTGGCACCCTTTAACTTTTTGCAAGAGATAAATCCTTCTTGAATCGGGATTTTGAACCGGATATTGAGAGCTTCAAAGCTTTGTGGGAGACATCTTTCCCTTGAACCGGATTGTAAACCGGAATCTTCATTTTCAGCCGGAAATTTTCTGATGGCCTTTCAACTCGAACTTGCGAGAAGTTAATTCCTTTTTGAACCGGACATTTTTAAACCGGATTTGAGCGCTTGAGAGCTTCATGGGAGAATATACTTCCCTTGAACCGGATTGTAAACCGGATACTTGAGAGCTTCAGTGAGACTGACTTCCCTTGAGCCGGATTTTAAACCGGAATCCTTTATGATGATCCGGAACTTCTTCATTGAGCCGGGATTTTGTAACTGTCATATACTTACTAAGCCGGAAATATTCTGACGGCCTTTAAATTTTCATCCATATGGTAATAGCCTCCGGGACCGGGTTATCTTTCCCTCCAACGTCCTGGGGTTCTTGACTTCACTAAAAAAACGACACATTTGCTGAGACTGAAAACCGGCAACATTTGCTAAGTCATATTACTGTAGCCCCCGGGTCTCACGGTGACTCGAGGAGTTGACTTGAGATTCTCCATATTTGACCGTGATATAAACCGGCATAACTTGTATATTATTGGTGTTGACAGCACGATGTGAATCCACAGAAGGTTGAGGTGACTGCGGCGGGTTATACATGATCCCGTATGAACTGTGTCAGCAACTCGGCCAATGGTTCCTTCCAACTGGCAATTTGAAGTTAACCAAAACTGTAGTGGCGGTTGCACCTGCCCATTGAACCACTCAGTGTAGACGGCGGTTGATAGTATATGATAATTTGCCTCCATTTTGTTGAAAGAAAACCGGGCTACCCAAGCTGTGACTTGCTCATACCCAATAAACAGCTCATGCAGAGAAGTGCGGCCCGGTGTGTTGATGTAGACCAGGCCACAGGGACAGTGACTTACTCACGTTCATCCACTGGGTGGCATGACATGGATGAAACGCCAGTGCCGAACGTTACTAGCGCGTGCTCCGTGCCCGTAATATAACGCCTTATTTGTAATAAACAATTGTCCTGCATCAAAAAATATCACATGCCAAAGTAATTGTTCTTTGACAAAAATAATATGCGCTAATAAAATAGGCCCTAGATGGATATCACCTGATATGTTAGGCCGGAATTTATCCGCCGCGGAGTTGATAACCACCATGGTGACGCTGAAATCAATCACGACGGAGTACACAGATGAGTCGGTCGAGGTGCTGTAAACCGGTATGGACGAGTAAGTTGTCCTCCGCGTTGTAAACCGGCGCAGACGCGTGAACCGGTGGCCAGGGCGGACTGGCGAGTCGTCCATGGTGTTGTAAGGTGGTGCGGACGGGCGAGTCGGCCGGCGTCTTGATGTAAACCGGACCGTGATACGCGTGTCCGTGAATGGCATAAAAATTGTCCTGTGTAAAAATATTACAGAACAGAGCAATTGTTGTCGTATGAATTAACATGTACTTATAAAATAGATAAGAAAAATAACACCTGGTATTTTTTGCCGGATGAACCTGGTTGCTGGCGCTGGATACTGCATAGTACCCTTTGCGTTGTAAACTGGTACAGACATAAAATACGGCCACGGTGCTTTAAACCAGCGCAGTCATGGTAGATGGCCACAGTGTTGTAAGCTGGTGTGGTCCGTATCCGCGGTATAATGCCTCATTTGAGTTGAACAATTATCCTGACGGCTTTGGGTGGACGTAGCAGTTGAAGAAAATTCTGAACTTGTAGCTCAACGTGATGAGTGACAGCGACTTGGGAAATCAACATGTTGTTTTTGTAAAAATCACCACGTACTAGAAGTAGTACTAATTGATCAGGTAGTAGCAGGAGTGATGTAGCCTAGTGCCTCGGGACTTGAAGCCAGCAAAATAATCCACGGTAGGGGAAATTGATTGTCTCAGGCTCTCAGCGACTTGACGGGTTAACGCGTTTGCTGCCGCCCCTCAAGTCCAGCAGCGGAAATTGCCAGATCAGACAACAACATTGGAGGCGTGCGCGTAGGAAACTCCAGTCGCTCTTGGCTGCAACAGAAATCGATCCGTCCTTGTGGATCGCCAGACTCGTGCCGTGGCGCACACAGAACCAGACAACAGAGCCATCAAATCCTGTCGGTTTCGGCAGTTTGAACTTTGCACCGATCTGATCTTACATGTACCAGTAGTAGCAGTAACTCAGGTCCTGGGTGCTTGTCCGCAGATGGTAAAACGTGGCTGTGTTTCCTTGACTGGCCACCCACGGCTGCAGCAAATTTTTGCCTCTGATCGGTCTTGAATACATGAAGCGTCAGTGGAAAAGTCAAACTGATTTACTGGGTCGCGGTAGAGATTTGTTTCTCGGTGAAAAACTACGTGATCGGCCTGATTCCACGCATACGGCACGCCGTCTGATCAAAGAAAAAATCCTTTGAACTCCAGTCCGTCTGGACGATGCGTGGAAGCAGTCATGGAAATCGACCTCCTCTCGGTTTCGTCTTGCAGAGGCGGCGGCTCACGGTGCAGACCTAAAATTTTCTGTTTAACCTTTAAACCCCATTGATCAACAATCCGGTCCGACGAACCTGAAAGCTGACGCAGATCCTTTCAAACCGGCTCTTCTTCATCCGGAAAATTGCGAGCTCCTCAATTCCTAGGAGAGATCCCTTCAAGAACTCAACACCACCGTGCGCAGGCCCCACGGTGGGCGCCAACTGTCGTGGAATTGTCACGTCAGATGTCCTTAGTGTCAGGACTTAGTCACGAGGCCAACGCATCTATGTGGTAGCTTGAGAGGGGTTGAGCGGAATCGAGAGACGCAACACAAGACAGGGATTTAGACAGCTTCGGGCCTCGGGAAACATCATCCGGTAAAAACCCTACATGCTGTTTGAGGCTAGATCTCATTATCATCACGAGGGAGTTGCCGTAAACCGGCTCTCCTCTAGTTGTATCTAGCCCTAGAGATTGTTTCTTGCTTCTCCCTCTTTGGGGAGCCCTGCCCCTCCTTATATAAGTTAGAGGGGCGGTTTACATGCGGAGTCCTTTTAGGATTAGGACTAGTCTCCCTTCTAATACAAACCGGATACAAGTCCGGGTCTTCCTTGTAAAGTAAATATTCCTCACACCTTTTCTCTTAAACCGGCCCACCATAGTGTGATCCGGCCTTCCATAACGCCCGTTGGGCCACTGGGTCTTGTCGCTCCTCTGACCCGCCTGCCGGATTACCAATGAACCGTAAACCGCCATGTCCAAGTGGGTCGCCAGTGAATCGCCAAACTCTAGCCGGGTCATACATCCGGCGGTTTATACCGCGGGGTATATCCCCGACAATCCCCCTCCGGCATGGCGCCGGAACGGGCTCCCGAGAGGTTTTTGGTGGCTATAGAGGCTTGCGGCGGCGGAACTCCCGATCTATCTTCTGTTCTGGAAGTTTTAGGGTAGATAGGTATATATGGGTGAAAGGAGTATGTCGGTGGAGCTACAGGGGCCCCACGAGGCAGGGGGACGCGCCCGAGGGGGTGGGCGCGCCCCCCACCCTCGTGAGCACCTCCCGTATCTTCCGACGTGGGGTCCAAGTCCATCAGGTGGGTTTGCTTCCAAAAATAACTTCTCCAGTTGATTTCGTTCCGTTTTTGACTCCGTTTGATATTCTTTTTCCTCGAAACACTAAAATAGGCATAAAACAGCAAATCTGGGCTGGGCCTCCGGCTAATAGGTTAGTCCCAAAAATAATATAAAAGTGGATAATAAAGCCCAATATTGCCTAAAACAGTAGATAAAGTAGCATGGAGCAATCAAAAATTATAGATACGTTGGAGACGTATCAAGCATCCCCAAGCTTAATTCCTGCTCGTCCTCGAGTAGGTAAATGATAAAAAAGAATTTTTTATGCGGAGTGATACTTTGGCATAATTTCAATGTAAATCTTCTTAATTGTGGTATGAATATTCAGATCCGAAAGATTCAAGACAAAAGTTCATATTGACATAAAAATAATAATACTTCAAGCATACTAATAAAGCAATCATGTCTTCTCAAAATAACATGGCAAAAGAAAGTTCATCCCTACAAAATCATATAGTTAGGCTATGCTTCATTTTCGTCACACAAAGATGTTCCCAACTTCTATACCCCCGATGATAAGCCAAGAAATTGTTTCATACTTAAATAATCTCAAACTTTTTCAACCTTCACGCAATACATGAGCGTGAGCCATGGATATAGCACTATGGGTGGAATAGAATATGATGATGGGGATTGTGTGGAGAAGACAAAAAAGGATAAAGTCTCACATTGACGAGGCTAATTAACGGGCTATGAAGATGCCCATCAATTGATGTCAACATGAGGAGTAGGGATTGCCATGCAACGGATGCACTAGAGCTATGAATGCTCAACAGAAGAAAACTAGTGGGTGTGCATCCAACTCGCTTGCTCATGAAGACCTAGGGCATTTGAGGAAGCCCATCGTAGGAATATACAAGCCAAGTTCTATAATGAAAAATTCCCACTAGTATAGAAAGGACAACTTTATGAGACTCACTACATGAAGAACAAGGTGCTACTTTGAAGCACAAGTGTGGAAAAGGAGATAGTAGCATTGCCCTTTTTCTTTTTTTTCTCTTTTTTTGGGCCTTTCTTTTTTTTCTTTGGCCTTTTTCTTTTCTTTTCTTTTTTGGGCAATGCTCTTACAATAATGATCATCACACTTCTATTGATTACAACATAAGGATTACAACTCGAAACTTAGAACAAGATATGACTCTATATGAATGTCTCCGGTGGTGTACCGGGATGGTGCAATGAATCAAGAGTGACATGTATGAAAAATAATGCATTGTGGCTTTGCCACAAACGATGTCAACTACATGATCATGCAATGGCAATATGACAAAAGTAATGTATGTCATGATGATGATGATGGAAGTTGCATGGCAATATATCTTGGAATGGCTATGGAAATGCCATGATAGGTAGGTATGGTGGCTGTTTTGTGGAAGATATAAGGAGGTTTATGTGTGATAGAGCGTATCGTATCACGGCGTTTGGATGCACCGGCGAAGTTTGCACCAACTCTCAAGGTGAGAAAGGGCAATGCACGGTACCGAAGAGGCTAGCAAAGGCGGAAAGGTGAGAGTGCGTATAATCTATGGACTCAACATTAGTCAAAAGAACTCATATACTTATTGCAAAAATTTAGAAGTCATCAAAAATCAAGTACTACGCGCATGCTCCTAGGGGGATAGATTGGTAGGAAAAGACCATCGCTCGTCCCCGACCGCCACTCATAAGGATGCACAAGCCAGGTACACTTCATGTTTCAAATTTGTTACACAACTTTAACCATACGTGCATGCTACGGGACTTGCTAACTTCAACACAAGCATTTCTCAAATTCACAATTACTCAACTAGCACGACTTTGATATTATCACTTCCATATCTCAAAACAATTATCAAGCATCAAACTTATCTTAGTATTCAATTCACTCAAAAGAAAGTTTCACATATCTTGAATACCAAGTATATTAATATTAAGCAAATTACCATGCTATTTAAGACTCTCAAAATAATATAAGTGAAGTATGATAGTTCATCTATTTCTTCAAAATAAAACTACCATCATGCTCTAAAAGATATAAGTGAAGTACTAGAGCAATAACAAAAACTACTCCGAAAGATATAAGTGAAGATCAATGAGTAGCTAAATAATTATGCAACTATGCGAAGATTCTCCCATTTAATAATTTCATATCTTGATACTTTATTCAAACAGCAAGCAAAGCTAAAGAAAACAACATTGCAAGGATAGCACAACTCAAGTGAAGAAGCAAAAACTTAGGCTCAACCGATACTAACCGATAGTTGTTGAAGAAGAAAGGTGGGATGCCTACCGGGGCATCCCCAAGCTTAGATGCTTGAGACTTCTTGAAATATTATCTTGGGGTGCCTTGGGCATCCCCAATCTTGAACTTTTATGTCTTCTTAATTCCTCTCATATCATGGTTTCTTTTTTTATCAAAAGCTTCATTCACAACAAACTCAACAAGAACTCGTGAGATAGGTTAGCATAAACCAATGCAAAACCTTATCATTTTCTACTGTAACAAATCACTAACATTATTATTCAACATTTCATACTAAATGCCTCTACATATTTAATACTCCTATCCTCAAATAGAATCATTAAACAAACAAACATATGCAAACAACGCAAACATAACAGCAATCTGTCAAAACAGTACAGTCTGTAAAGAATGCAGGGGTATCAATACTTCCCTAACTCCAAAAATTATGAACTAAAATTCCCACTGTAATAAATTTATCATATCTCATCATGCAAAAAGTTTCAACATTATATCATGCTCGGACTTTTATAGGGAATTTTTGCAACAGCGGTAAACTTTCTGTTTTCAAACAGCAACATGTATACTAGCAAAATAAGCATGGCAAAGGCTATCCTTGACTTTTTTATTGAAACTAAAGATGAAAAACATTATTCTAACTAACAGCAAGCAAATACTAACAAAAGAAAATGACGCTCCAAGCAAAACACATATCATGTGGTGAATAAAAATATAGCTTCAAGTAAAGTTACCGATGAACGAAGACGAAAGAGGGGATGCCTTCCGGGGCATCCCCAAGCTTAGGCTCTTGGTTATCCTTGAGTATCTTGGGGTGCCATGGGCATACCCAAGCTTAGGCTCTTTGCCACTCCTTATTCCATAGTCCATCGAATCTTTACCCGAAACTTGAAAACTTCACAACACAAAACTCAACAGAAAACTCGTAAGCTCCGTTAGTATAAGAAAATAAAACAACCACTTAGGTACTGTAATGAACTCATTATAAATTCATATTTGTGTAATATCTACTGTATTCCAACTTATCTATGGTTCATACCCTCCGATACTACTCATAGATTCATCAAAATAAGCAAACAACACACAGAAAACAGAATCTGCCAAAAACAGAACAGTCTGTAGTAATCTGTATCAAACGTATACTTCTGGAACTCCAAAAATCCTATCAAAGTAGGAAGTCCTAAGCAATTTGTGTACCAATCCATATAAAAAAGAATCAGATCAGAAGCACGTTTCTGTGAATTAAGAAAACTAATCTACTGGGTGCAAAAGTTTCTGATTTTCAGCATGATCAACACAACTATCACCGTAAGCTATCCTAAAGGTCTTACTTGGCACTTTATTGAAACAAAAGCTATAAAACATGATTTCTACAGTAGCATAATCATGTGGAAACACAAAAACAGTAAGGATAAATATTGAGTTGTCTCCCAACAAGCGCTTTTCTTTAATGCCTTTCTAGCTAGGCATGATGATGACAATGATGCTCACATAAAAGATAAGAATTGAAATATAACGGGAGCATCATGAAGCATATGACTAGCACATTTAAGCCTAACCCACTTCCTATGCATAGAGATTTTGTGAGCAAACAACTTATGAGAACAATAATCAACTAGCATAGGAAGGTAACACAAGCATAGCTTCAAGAATTTAAGCACATAGGGAGGAAACTTGACATTATTGCAATTCCTACAAGCATATGTTCCTCTCTCATAATAATTTTCAGTATAACCAGCACCTAAAGCATTCTTTTCATGATCTACAAGCATAGAAAATTTACTGCTCTCCTGATAAGCAAAATTCTTCTCATGAATAGTAGTGGGAGCAAACTCAACAAAATAACTATATATGATTTAAAATTACGATTAAGATGACAAGTTTCATGGTTATCATTATTCTTTAAAGCATACGTGTCATCACAATAATCATCATAGATAGGAGGCATGCTTTCATCATAGTAAACTTGCTCATCAAAGCTTGGGGGACAAAAAATATCATCTTCATCAAACATAGCTTCCCCAAGCTTGTGGCTTTGCATATCATTAGCATCATGGATATTCAAGGAATTCATACTAACAACATTGCAATCATGCTCATCATTCACATATTTTATGCCAAGCATTCTATGCAATTATTCTTCTAGTACTTGAGCACAATTTTCCTTCCCATCATTTTCACGAAAGACATTAAAAAGATGAAGCATATGAGACAAACTTAACTCCATTTTTTTTGTATTTTCCTTTTATAAACTAGACTAGTGCTAAAACAAGAAACAAAAAGATTCGATTGCAAGATCTAAAGATATACCTTCAAGCGCTAACCTCCCCGGAAACGGCGCCAGAAAAGAGCTTGATGTCTACTACACAACCTTCTTCTTGTAGATGTTGTTGGGCCTGCAAGTGCACAGGTTTGTAGGACAATAGCAAATTTCCCTCAAGTGGATGACCTAAGGTTTATCAATCCGTAGGAGGCGTAGGATGAAGATGGTCTCTCTCAAACAACCCTGCAACCAAATAACAAAAAGTCTCTTGTGTTCCCAACACACCCAATACAATGGTAAATTGTATAGGTGCACTAGTTCGGCGAAGAGATGGTGATACAAGTGCAATATGGATGGTAGATATAGGTTTTTGTAATCTGAAATAATAAAAACAGCAAGGTAAGTAATGATAAAAGTGAGCGTAAATGGTATTGCAATGATAGGAAACAAGGCCTAGGGTTCATACTTTCACTGGTGTAAGTTCTCTCAACAATAATAACATAGATAGATAATATAACAAGCCCTCAACATGCAACAAAGAGTCACTCCAAAGCCACTAATAGCGGAGAATAAACATAGAGATTATGGTAGGGTACGAAACCACCTCAAAGTTATTCTTTCGGATCAATCTATAAAAGAGTTCATACTAGAATAACACCTTAAGATACAAATCAACCAAAACCCTAATGTCACCTAGATACTCCATTTTCACCTCAAGTATCTGTGGGCATGATTATACGATATGCATCACACAATCTCAGATTCATCCAACCAACACAAAGTACTTCAAAGAGTGACCCAAAGTTTCTATCGGAGTGTCAAGAATGTGTGCCAACCCCTATGCACAGGTTCCCAATGTCACGAAACCCGCAAGTTGATCACCAAAACATACATCAAGTGGCACATGATATCCCATTGTCACCACAAATAATCACGGCAAGACATATATCAAGTGTTCTCATAAAAGACTCAATCTGATAAGATAACTTCAAAGGGGAAACTCAATTCATCACAAGAGAGTAGAGGGGGAGAAACATCATAAGATCCAACTACAATAGCAAAGCTCGGGATACATCAAGATTGTGCCATAGAGGGAACACGAGAGAGAACACGAGAGTGAGAGATCAAACACATAGCTACTGGTACATACCCTCAGCCTCGAGGGTGAACTACTCCCTCCTCGTCATGGATAGCGCCGGGATGATGAAGATGGCCACCGGTGATGGGATCCCCCTCCGGCACGACGCCGAAAAGGGCTCCCGAGAGGTTTTTGGTGGCTATAGAGGCTTGCGCCGGCGGAGCTCCCGATCTATCTTCTGTTCTGGAAGTTTTAGGGTACATAGGTATATATGGGTGAAAGGAGTACGTCGGTGGAGCTACGGGGGCCCCACGAGGCAGGGGGCACGGCCGGGGGGGGCACCCTCGTGAGCACCTCCCGTATCTTCTGACGTGGGTCCAAGTTCATCAGGTGGGTTTCCTTCCAAAAATAACTTCTCCAGTTGATTTCGTTCCGTTTTGACTCCGTCTGATATTCCTTTTCCTCGAAACACTAAAATAGGCATAAAACAACAAATCTGGGCTGGGCCTCCGGTTAATAGGTTAGTCCCAAAAATAATATAAAAGTGGATAAAGACCAATATTGCCTAAAACAGTTGATAAAGTAGCATGGAGCAATCAAAAATTATAGATACGTTGGAAACGTATCACTATGTTCCCAGTGCCAAATATTCTTAAATATTCCAGAAAAAATCATACTAAATTTGCAGGGCATTTGGAGAAATTTTATTTTCGGGGTATTTTTTGTTGCATGGATAATTCAGAAAACAGAGAGATAATACTATTTTTACTTTATTTAATCTAAATAACAGAAAGTAAAGAGAGGGTACAGGAGGTTGTGCCTTCTAGTTTCATCCATCTCATGCTCATCAAAAGGAATCCACTAGCAAGGTTGATCAAGTCTTGTTAACAAACTCATTCCGAATAACATGGAACTGGAGAAATTTCGAATAACACTAGGTTACCTCAATGGGGATATGAACATCCCCAATAGTAAGAATATCATATTTGTTCTTGACAGGAGGAAGAGGAAATTCAAAACCTCCAATAATGATAGTTGGAATTTTTCCAATAGAATTGATGCTATGAACTTGAGGTTGTTTCCTTGGAAAGTGTATCGTATGCTCATTACCATTAATATGAAAAGTGACATTGCCTTTGTTGCAATCAATAACAGCCCCTGCAGTATTCAAAAAGGGTCTACCGAGGATAATCGACATACTATCGTCCTCGGGAATATCAAGAATAACAAAGTCTGTTAAGATAGTGACATTTGCAACCACAACAGGCACATCCTCACAAATACCGACAGGTATAGCAGTTGATTTGTCAGCCATTTGCAAAGATATTTCAGTAGGTGTCAACTTATTCAATTCAAGTCTACGATATAAAGAGAGAGGCATAACACTAACACCGGCTCCAAGATCACATAAAGCAGTTTTAACATAGTTTCTTTTAATGGAGCATGGTGTAGTTGGTACTCCTGGATCTCCAAGTTTCTTTGGTATTCCACCCTTAAAAGTATAATTAGCAAGCATGGTGGAAATTTCAGCTTCCGGTATCTTTCTCTTATTTGTAATGATATCCTTCATGTATTTAGCATAAGGATTCACTTTAAGCATATTAGTTAAGCGCATACTTAAGAAGATAGGTCTAATCATTTCAGCAAAGCCCTCAAAATCCTCATCATCCTTTTTCTTGGATGGCTTAGGAGGAAAAGGCACGGGTTTCTGAACCCATGGTTCTCTTTATTTACCGTGCTTCCTAGCAACAAAATCTCTCTTATCATAACGTTGATTCTTTAATTGTGGGTTATCAAGATCAACGGCAGGTTCAATATCTACATCATTATTATTGCTAGGTTGAGCATCAGCATGAACATTATCATTAACATTATTACTAGGTTCATGTTCATCACCAGATTGTGTTTCAGCATCAGAAATAGAAATATCATTGGGATTCTCATGTGTGTCTACAATAGGTTCACTAGAAGCATGCAAAGTCCTATCATTTTTCTTTTTCTTATTTTTAGAAGGACTAGGTGCATCTAAATTATTTCTCTGAGAATCTTGCTCAATTCTCTTAGGATGGCCTTCAGGATACAAAGGTTCCTGAGTCATTCTACCCGTTCTAGTAGCCACTCTAACAGCAAAATCATGTTTATTATTTAATTCATCGAGCAAATCACTTTGAGCTTTAAGTACTTGTTCTGCTTGAGTGGTAACCATAGAAGCATATTTACTAATGAGTTTAAGTTCACCTTTAACTCTAGCCATATAATCACTCAAGCGTCCAATCATGTAAGCATTACTCTTTAATTCTCTACCAACATAAGCATTGAAATTTTCTTGTCTAGCCATAAAGTCATCAAATTCATCCAAACATTGGTTAGGAAACTTAGTAGACAGGATTTCAACTTTATCATATCTATAGAGAGAATTTACCTTTACTACCTGTGTCGGGTTATCAAGACCATGTGTTTCTTCAATAGGTGGTATATCAAGACCATGTATTTCTTCAACAGGAGGTAAATTCTTAACATCTTCAACTTTAATATCTTTTTCTTTCATAGATTTCTTTGCCTCTTGGATATCTTCAGGACTGAGAAATAGAACACCCCTCTTCTTCCAAGTTGGCTCAGGAATTGGCTCAGGAAGAGTCCAATTATTTTCATTAGTCAACATATTATTCAATAGCAATTCAGCTTGATCGACTGTTCTTTCCCTGAAAACAGAACCAACACAACTATCCAAGTGGTCCTTGGAAGCATCGATTAGTCCATTATAAAATATATCAAGTATTTCATTTTTCTTAAGAGGATGATCAGGCAAAGCATTAAGTAACCGGAGAAGCCCCCCTCCCCCAAGCTTGTGGGAGACTCTTTTCTTCAATTTGCACAAAATTATATATTTCCCTCAAGGCAGCTTGTTTCTTATGAGCAGGGAAATATTTAGCAGAGAAGTAATAAATCATATCTGGGGGACTATGCACACAACCAGGATCAAGAGAATTAAACCAAGTTTTAGCATCACCCTTTAATGAGAATGGAAATATCTTAAGGATATAATAATAGCGAGACTTCTAATCATTAGTGAACAGGGTGGCTATATCATTCAATTTAGTAAGATGTGCCACAACAGTTTCAGATTCATAGCCATAAAAAGGATGAGATTCAACAGAAGTAATTATCTCAGGATCGACAGAGAATTCATAATCCTTATCAGTAACAAAGATAGGTGAAGTAGCAAAAGCAGGGTCATATTTCATTATAGCATTTAGAGATTTCTATTTCAGTTTAACTAATAACTTCTTAAGATCCGATCTATCATTGCAAGCAAGAATATCTCTAGTAGTTTCTTCATCCATAACATAACCCTTAGGAACAACAGGCAATTCATACTTAGGGGGAGAACCTTCATCATCACTATCTTCAATAATATCATCTTCAATAATTTCACTCTCTCTAGCCCTACCAAGTTGTTCATCAAGAAATTCACCTAATGGCAAAGTAGTATCAAGCACAGAAGTAGTTTCATCATAAGTATCATGCATAGTAGAAGTGGCATCATCAATAACATGCGACATATCAGAATTAATAGCAGAAGCAGGTTTAGGTGTTGCAAGCTTACTCATAACAGAAGGAGAATCTAGTGCAGAGCTAGATGGCAGTTCCTTACCTCCCCTCGTAGTTGAGGGATAAATCTTAGTTCTTTCGTCTTTCAAGTTCTTCATAGTGATCAGCAGATATAAATCCCAAGTGACTCAAAGAATAGAGCTATGCTCCCCGGCAACGGCGCCAGAAAATATTCTTGATAACCCACAAGTATAGGGGATCACAACAGTTTTCGAGGGTAGAGTATTCAACCCAAAATTTATTGATTCGACACAAGGGGAGCCAAAGAATATTCTCAAGTATTAGTAGTTGAGTTGTCAATTCAACCACACCTGGATAACTTAGTATCTGCAGCAAAGTATTTAGTAGCAAAGTAGTATGGAAGTAACCATAACAGTGGCAAAAGTAACGGTAGCAATTGTGTAGTAATTGTAACAGTAGCAACGGTAAAGTAAATAAGCAAAGCACAATATGTAAAAAGCTCATAGGCATTGGATCAGTGATGGATAATTATGTCGGATGCGATTCCTCGTGTAATAGTTATAACATAGGGTGACACAGAACTAGCTCCAATTCATCAATGTAATGTAGGCATGTATTCCAAATATAGTCATACGTGCTTATGGAAAAGAACTTGCATGGCATCTTTTGTTCTACCTTCCCGTGGCAGTGGGGTCATAATGGAAACTAAGGGATATTAAGGCCTCCTTTTAATAGAGAACCGGACCAAAGCATTAGCACTTAGTGAATACATGAACTCCTCAAACTACGGTCATCACTGAGAAGTATCCCGATTATTGTCACTTCGGGGTCGTCGGATCATAACACATAATAGGTGACTATGGACTTGCAAGATAGTATCAAGAACTCACATATATTCATGAAAACATAATAGGTTCGGATCTGAAATCATGGCACTCGGGCCCAGTGACAAGCATTAAGCATAGCAAAGTCATAGCAACATCAATCTCAGAACATAGTGGATACTAGGGATCAAACCCTAACAAAACTAACTTGATCACATGGTAAATCTCATCCAACCCATCACCGTCCAGCAAGCCTATGATGGAATTACTCATGCACAGCGGTGAGCATCATGAAATTGGTGATGGAGGATGGTTGATGATGATGACGGCGACGAATCCCCTCTCCGGAGCCCCGAACGGACTCCAGATCAGCCCTCCCAAGAGAGATTAGGGCTCGGCGGCTCTGTATCGTAAAACGCGATGAAACTTTCTCTCTGATTTTTTTCTCTGTGAAAGCAAATATATGGAGTTGGAGTTGAGGTCGGTGTACGTCCAGGGGGCCCACGAGGCAGGGGGCGCGCCCAGGGGGAGGGGGCGCGCCCCCCACCCTCATGGACAGGGTGTGGGCCCCTTGACGCTATTTCTTTTGCCAGCATTTTTTATTAATTCTGAAAAGTTGCTCCGTGGATTTTTCAGGTCATTCCAGGAACTTCTATTTCTGCACAAAAATAACACCATGACAGTTCTGCTAAAAACAGCGTCAGTCCGGGTTAGTTCCATTCAAATCATGCAAGTTAGAGTCCAAAACAAGGGCAAAAGTGTTTGGAAAAGTAGATACGACGGAGACGTATCACGCGCTCACCGTACCCCTCTCCCCATCGCTCGCGCCATGACCGCTCATCGCGCGCCTCGCTACCGCCCTGCTACCTAGCCTCCCTGTGATACGTCTCCAAAGTTTCTATAATTTATGAAGCATTCATGCTATTTTATTATCTGTTTTGAATGATTATGAGCTTTATTATACACTTTTATATTACTTTTGGGACTAACCTATTAACCGGAGGCCCAACCCATATTGATGTTTTATTGCCTGTTTCAGTATTTCGAAGAAAAGTAATATCAAACGGAGTCCAAACGGAATGAAACATTCAGGAGCGTGATTTTTAGGAAGAATATGATCCGGGAGACTTGGAGTTCACGTCAGAAGATCATCGAGGAGGCCACGAGATAGGGGGGCGCGCCCACCCCCTAGGCGCGCCCTACCCTCTCGTGGGCCCCTCAAGGCTCCCCCGACCGACTTCTTTCGCCTATATAAGCCTACGTACCCTAAAAACATCGAAAAACGAAGATAGATCGGGAGTTCCGCCGCCGCAAGCCTCTGTAGCCACCAAAAACCTCTCGGGAGCCCGTTCCGGCACCCTGCCGGAGGGGGAATCCCTCACCGGTGGCCATCTTCATCATCCCGGCGCTCTCCATGACGAGGAGTGAGTAGTTCACCCTCGGGGCTGAGGGTATGTACCAGTAGCTATGTGTTTGATCTCTCTCTCTCTCTCTCTCTCTCTCTCTCGTGTTCTCTCTATGGCACGATCTTGACGTATCGCGAGCTTTGCTATTATAGTTGGATCTTATGATGTTTCTCCCCCTCTACTCTCTTGTGATGAATTGAGTTTTCCCTTTGAAGTTATCTTGTCGGATTGAGTCTTTAAGGATTTGAGAACACTTGATGTATATCTTGCCGTGTTTATCTGTGGTGAAAATGGGATTTCACGTGCCACTTGATGTATGTTTTGGTGATGAACTTGCGGGTTCCGCCCATGAACCTATGCATAGGGGTTGACACACGTTTTCGTCTTGATTCTCTAGTAGAAACTTTGGGGCACTCTTTGAAGTACTTTGTGTTGGTTGGATGAATCTGAGATTATGTGATGCATATCGTATAATCATGCCCACGGATTCTTGAGGTGACAATGGAGTATCTAGGTGACATTAGGGTTTTGGTTTATTTGTGTCTTAAGGTGTTACTCTAGTACGAACTCTTGAATAGATCGATCCAAAAGAATAACTTTGAGGTGGTTTCGTACCTTACCATAATCTCTTCGTTTGTTCTCCGCTATTAGTGGCTTTGGAGTGACTCTTTTTTGCATGTTGAGGGATTGTTATATGATCTATCTATGTTATTATTGTTGAGAGAACTTGCACTTGTGAAAGTATGAACCCTAGGCCTTGTTTTCTATCATTGCAATACCGTTTGTGCTCACTTTTACCTGTTGTTACCTTTCTGTTTTTATATTTTCAGATTACAAAAACCTATATCTACTATCCATATTGCACTTGTATCACCATCTCTTCGCCGAACTAGTGCACCTATACAATTTACTATTGTATTGGGTGTGTTGGGGACACAAGAGACTCTTTGTTATTTGGTTGCAGGGTCGTTTGAGAGAGACCATCTTCATCCTACGCCTCCCACGGATTGATAAACCTTAGGTCATCCACTTGAGGGAAATTTGCTACTGTCCTACAAACCTGTGCACTTGCAGGCCGAACAACGTCTACAAGAAGAAGGTTGTGTAGTAGACATCAAGCTCTTTTCTCGCGCCGTTGCCGGGGAGGTGAGTGCTTGAAGGATATCTTTAGATCTTGCAATTGAATCTTTTTGTTTCTTGTTTTATCACTAGTTTAGTTTATAAAAGAAAACTACCAAAAAATGGATTTGAGTTTGTCTCATACACTTCATCTTTTTAATATCTTTCGTGAGTATGATGGAAAGGAAAATTGTGCTCAATTGCTATAAGAAGAATGCATTAAAATGCTTGGTACTAAATCGTTTAATGATGAGCATGATTGCAATGTTGTTAGTATGAACTCCTTGAATATCCATAGTACTAATGATGATTGCTCTAGTCATGATGAAAATATCTTTTATAAGCATGTCAACTTTTGTGGAGTGCATGTTTGCATGAACACACCAAATACAGAAGATATATATTGCAAGAGGCATAAGCATTTAGAAACTAAATGGTTGCAAGAAAGGCTAAATGTGAGTGCTGAAAATTTAAATTTCCTTTACCGTACTTGTGAGCTTTGCAATGAACGTGGTCATTTACATCTCCGATGCAAATTGTTTCATGATCGAATCGTGTCCAAAAATTGTGATGATTTGATCTCCCTTGCTCATTACAATGAACTTAGTTTGCTTTTGGGTTATGAAGAATTGAAACTTTTAATTAAGAACCTTCCAGAATTTGCCCATAAGAAATTCCTTGATATTGATCTAAAGAAGATTTATTTGTATTGTGCGGTGAATTGCATTGAAAATCCTTATATCGCCAATTACCTAAAGAAAAGAAAGCAAATAGAAGATGAAGAGAATACTAATGAAAGGGAAGAGACTTCCCAATCTCCTCCTATTATTTCTTATGATGAATCAGGTAACGAGGAGGAGCTTTCTATTCAACCAATCTCATCAATAAGGAGCTCAAAGAGGAAGGTTGAACCCACACATAATGTGAAGAAGAAAAAGAAAAGAAGGAGCAACAAAGCTAGAAAGGTATCCCTCCCAAATGATGTTGCTCCTACTACTCATTGTGATGATGATAATTGCTATACTATTGGTGCTATCCATATTTTTAATGATGAGAGTGATTATGCTTATGATATGAAAGGGACCAAGCTTGGGGAAGCTATGTTTGATGAGGATGAAATATTTGAGAATATATTTGCTGAAATTAATGTTTGTCCCAAGCTTGGGGATGCTATGTTTAATGAAGATGATATTTTTAGCATCCCAAGTTTTGATATGCAAAGTTGTTATGATAGCATGCCTCTTACCTATGATGATTATATTGATGAAAGTGGGTTTGGAAGAGTGTCAACTTTAGGAAGTAGTTATCCCACTATTTTGGAGGATGTTGAATCTTATTGTGATGAATATGAAAGTGGATTTGGAAGAGTATCAACTTTATTTAGTGATGATTCCACTATCTTGGAAGAGGTTTCAATCGATTATGATGAGAACAAAGTTGCTACTTATGATGATTATTGTGATGAAACTTATGCTATAAAAAGTAGTGATGATTATATTTATAAAACTTGTCATGATTATGATTACCCTTTTTCTGAACATTATTCTTTTAATGTGGAAACAATTTTTAGTGTTCAAGTCTCTTATGACACTCCCGCTATTCCGAATGAGAAGAATTTTGCTTATGTGGAGAATAGTAATTTTCTATGCTTGTAGATCATGAAAAGAATGCATGAGGTACTGGTTATATTGTTGAATTCATTCATGATGCTACTGAAAATTATTATGAGAGAGGAACATATGCTTGTAGGAATTGCAATAACGTCAAGTTTCCTCTCTATGTGCTTAAAATCTTGAAGTTATGCTTGTTTTACCTTCCTATGCTAGTTGATTGTTGTTCCCATTTATTGTTTGCTCACAAAATCCCTATGCATAGGAAATGGGTTAGACTTAAATGTGCTAGTCATGTGCTTCATGATGCTCCCGTTATGCTTCAATTCTTATCTTTTATGTGAGCATCATTGTCATCATCATGCCTAGCTAAAAGGCATTAAAGAAAAGCGCTTGTTGGGAGACAACCCAATATTTACCCTTACTGTTTTTGTGTGTCCACATGATTATTCTACTGTAGTAATCATGTTTTATATCTTTTGTTTCAATAAAGTGCCAAGTAAGACCTTTAGGATAGCTTACGGTGATAGTTGTGTTGATCCTGCTGAAAATCAGAAACTTTTGCACCCAGTAAATTAGTTATGTTAATTCACAGAAACGTGCTTATGATCTGATTATTTTTTGTCTGGATGTATAGACAAATTTCTTAGTACTTCCTAATTTGTTAGGATTTTTGGAGTTCCATAAGTATACGTTTGATACAGATTACTACAGACTGTTCTGTTTTTGACAGATTCTGTTTTTCGTGTGTTGTTTGCTTATTTTGATGCATCTATGGCTAGTATTAAGTGGTATGAACCATAGATAAGTTGGAATACATTAGATATTACACCAATTTGAATTTAGAATGAGTTATTTACAGTACCTAAGTGGTGGTTTTATTTTCTTATACTAACGGAGCTTACGAGTTTTCTGTTGAGTTTTGTGTTGTGAAGTTTTCAAGTTTTGGGTAAAGATTCGATGGACTATGGAATAAGGAGTGGCAAGATCCTAAGCTTGAGGATGCCCAAGGCACCCCAAGGTAATATTCAAGGACAACCAAGAGCCTAAGCTTGGGGATGCCCCGGATGGCATCCCCTCTTTCGTCTTTGTTTATCGGTAACTTTACTTGGAACTGTATTTTTATTCACCACATGATATGTGTTTTGCTTGGAGCGTCATTTTATTTTGTTAGTATTTTCATTCTGTTATTTAGATTAATGTTTTGCATCTTTATTTTCAATAAAAATGTCAAGGATAGCTTTTGCCATGCTTATTTTGCTAGTATACATGTTGCTGTTTGAAAACAGAAAGTTTACCGCTGTTGCAAAAATTCCCTAGAAAAGTCAGAGAATGATATAATGATGAAACCTTTTGCATAATGAGATCTGATAAATTTACTACATAGGAATTTTCTTTCATAATTTTTGGAGTTAGGTAAGTATTGATACTCTTGCATTCTTTACAGACTGTACTGTTCTGGCAGATTGCTGTTATGTTTGCATTGTTTGCTTATGTTTGCTTGTTTAATGATTCTATTTGAGGATAGGAGTATTAAATATGCAGAGGCATTGAGTATTGAATGTTGAATAATAATTTTAGTGATTTGTTACAGTAGAAAATGTTAAGGTTATGCATTGGTTTAAACTAACCTATCTCACGAGTTCTTGTTGAGTTTGGTGTGGATGAAGCTTTTGATAAAAAGAGAAACCATGATATGAGAGGAATTAAGGAGACACAAAAGTTAAAGCTTTGGGATGCCCAAGGCACCCCAAGATAATATTTCAAGAAGTCTCAAGCATCTAAGCTTGGGGATGCCCCGGTAGGCATCCCACCTTTCTTCTTCAACAACTATCGGTTAGTATCGGTTGAGCCTAAGTTTTTGCTTCTTCACATGAGTTGTGCTATCCTTGCAATGTCATTTTAATTTGTTTTGCTTACTGTTTGAATACAATACCAAGATCTGAAATTCTTTAATGAGAGAGAGTCTTCACATAGTTACATAATTATTTAGCTACTCATTGATCTTCACTTATATCTTGTTGGAGTAGTTTTTCATTTACTCATGTGCTTCACTTATATCCTATGAGTAAATTGTTGAATGAGTTGAATGTCATAAATATGAAATTATATATGCCTCATTTTCTTATCCCATGGGGAGTAATTACTTCACATCTGAGAAGTAGAGGTTGTAAATTTATTGAAGGTTAGCAAGCATTGTATTGGTCATTTGAACAATTCATGAAAGAATATTGGACATCTTTTATAATTGTGAGCACTCATTAAGTATGACATGCTAAAGAGTTGATGTTGGACAAGGAAGACAACGTAATGGGTTATGTTTTCTCACATTTCAGTTAGTATATTGCCATGGATCATTCAAACATGTTGAGCTTGCCTTTCCCCCTCATGCTAGCCAAAATTCCTTGCACCAAGTAGAGGTACTACTTGTGCTTCCAAATACCCTTAAACCCAGTTTTGCCATGAGAGTCAACCATTCCTACCTATGGATTGAGTAAGATCCTTCAAGTAAGTTGTCATCGGTGCAAGCAATAAAAATTGCTCTCTAAATATGTATGATCTTTTGGTGTGAAGAAAATAGCTTTATACGATCTTGTTATGGAAGCAATAAAAGCGACGGACTCCATAATAAAGGTCCATATACAAGTGGCAATATAAAGTGACGTTCATTCGCATTAAGATTTTGTGCATGCAACCCTAAAAGTGCATGACAACCTCTGCTTCCCTCTGCGAAGGGCCTATCTTTTACTTTATGTCTTTTACTTTTATGCAAGAGTCAAGGTGATCTTCACCTTTCCCTTTTTCATTTTATCCTTTGGCAAGCACCTCGTGTTGGGAAGATCCTGATATATATATCCAATTGTATGTAAGTTAGCATGAACTATTATTGTTGACATCACCCAAAGGTGAATACGTTGGGAGGCAACACTATAAGCCCCTATCTTTCTCAGTGTCCGATTGAAACTCCGTAACCATTAGTATTGCGTGAGTGTTAGCAATTGTAGAAGACTATATGATAGTTGAGTATGTGGAGTTTGCTATTCCCGAAAATAAGATGAATTGTAATCGTTTGATGACTGAGAATGAAGTTTGCTAGTTTTCAAGAAAGTTTATGGTCTATGCTTTGACATGTGAATTGCTTGTTACTTTATTGTGAGAATTTTATGAGATGAACTACTATTATGACATATTATGATGCTAGAAAAGGTGATTGAAATTATCATTGATCAAACTTGTGCACCTGCTAGCATTCACACTTCATAAATTCTTTCTTTTATCATTTACCTACTCGAGGATGAGTAGGAATTAAGCTTGGGGATGCTGATACGTCTCCAACGTATCTATAATTTATGAAGCATTCATGCTATTTTATTATCTGTTTTGAATGATTACGGGCTTTATTATACACTTTTATATTACTTTTGGGACTAACCTATTAACCGGAGGCCCAGCCCATATTGTTGTTTTATTGCCTGTTTCAGTATTTCGAAGAAAAGGAATATCAAACAGAGTCCAAACGGAATGAAACCTTCGGGAGCGTGATTTTTAGGAAGAATATGATCCGGGAGACTTGGAGTTCACGTCAGAAGATCATCGAGGAGGCCACGAGATAGGGGGCGCGCACACCCCCCTGGGCGCACCCTACCCTCTCATGGGCCCCTCGAGGCTCCCCGACTGACGTCTTTCACCTATATAAGCCTACGTACCCTAAAAACATCAAAAAACAAAGATACATCGGGAGTTCCACCACCGCAAGCCTCTGTACCCATCAAAAACCTCTCGGGAGCCCGTTCCGGCACCCTGCCAGAGGGGGAATCCCTCACCGGTGGCCATCTTCATCATCCCGTCGCTCTCCATGACGAGGAGGGAGTAGTTCACCCTCGGGGCGGAGGGTATGTACCAGTAGCTATGTGTTTGATCTCTCTCTCTCTCTCTCGTGTTCTCTCTATGGCACGATCTTGATGTATCACGAGCTTTGCTATTATAGTTGGATCTTATGATGTTTCTCCCCCTCTACTCTCTTGTGATGAATTGAGTTTTCCCTTTGAAGTTATCTTGTCGGATTGAGTCTTTAAGGATTTGAGAACACTTGATGTATGTCTTGCCGTGTTTATCTGTGGTGACAATGGGATTTCGCGTGCCACTTGATGTATGTTTTGGTGATCAACTTGCGGGTTCCGCCCATGAACCTATGCATAGGGGTTGACACACGCTTTCGTCTTGACTCTCTGGTAGAAACTTTGGGGCACTCTTTGAAGTACTTTGTGTTGGTTGGATGAATCTGAGATTGTGTGAGGCATATCGTATAATCATGCCCACGGATACTTGAGGTGACAATGGAGTATCTAGGTGACATTAGGGTTTTGGTTGATTTGTGTCTAAAGGTGTTATTCTAGTACGAACTCTTGAATAGATCGATCCGAAAGAATAACTTTGAGGTGGTTTCGTACCTTACCATAATCTCTTCATTTGTTCTCTGCTATTAGTGGCTTTGGAGTGACTCTTTGTTGCATGTTGAGGGATTGTTATATGATCTATCTATGTTATTATTGTTGAGAGAACTTGCACTAGTGAAAGTATGAACCCTAGGCTTTGTTTTCTATCATTGTAATATCGTTTGTGCTCACTTTTACCACTTGTTACCTTGCTGTTTTTATATTTTCAGATTACAAAAACCTATATATACTATCCATATTGCACTTGTATCACCATCTCTTCACCGAACTAGTGCACCTATACAATTTACTATTGTATTGGGTGTGTTGGGGACACAAGAGACTCTTTGTTATTTGGTTGCAGGGTTGTTTGAGCGAGACCATCTTCATCCTACGCCTCCTATGGATTGATAAACCTTAGGTCATCCACTTGAGGGAAATTTGCTACTGTCCTACAAACCTGTGCACTTGCAGGTCCAACAACGTCTACAAGAAGAAGGTTGTATAGTAGACATCACCCCGCCTGGCTGACCGCGTCCGCCAGCGGCGACGCCCCGTCTCCTCCGCCCTGTCGTGCCTTCCCGGCCGGCTGTGGTCACCGACCGCGCCCCCTGGCCGTCCTCCCTGGCCTCGCCCGCCCTCCCCCTGCGGCGCACGCCATCACCCGCGGCCAGCGGCCGCGTCCGCTTCGGGTGCTCACGCCCACGCGCCCGCAACCGCTGCACCCGCACGCCCGCTAAGGCCTGGGCCGCTGACCGTGGGGCCCCACACCCATGTATTTTTTTTGTAAAAAAATGTTAATAAAACAATTATTTAATTAATTAGTTAAATGGTTAATTAAATTAATTAATTAATTTAATGAACTAGATTAGTTAGTTAAATCAGTAATTAGTTAGCTGAGACAATGACAGGGGGCCCACTCCCTGTTGACCAGTCAAACGTTGACTGGTCAACCGGGACCCCCTGGTCCACCTATCAGCCACTGGGTGCACTTTGTGTATCCTGGGTACACCTAGCATTTACTCTTTATTTTCGAATTAAATTAAAATTGCATAATATTATTAAAACTTTGAAAAATCATATAAAATAATTCGTAACTCAGATGAAAAAGTTTTATACATGAAAGTTGCTCAGAACGACGAGACGAATCCGAATACGTGGTCCGTTCATCTGTCACATGCCCCTATCATAGCGAACATGCAACCTTTCCCTTCCATTTCATCTGTCCGAAAATGCCTAACACTAGGGAAACATTCTCGGATGTTTTCCCCCTTCGCCAGTATCGCCTAACACTGCGTTAGAACACCTCTAGTACTGCTTGTTGTCATGATTATGCATATGTTTGTGTGTATTTACTGTTTCTTCCCTCTCTTCTCTCCGGTAGACCCCGAGACCGCTGTTGATGCCCTTGTGATCGACTATGTCGACGACGGCACTTCTTCCCTTTCAACGGAGCTTCCAGGAAAGCCCCGCTTTGATCATCCCGATATCGCCCATTCCATTCTCTCATGCTTGCATTAGATTT
This sequence comes from Triticum aestivum, assembly GCF_018294505.1. Classification (NCBI taxonomy): domain Eukaryota; kingdom Viridiplantae; phylum Streptophyta; class Magnoliopsida; order Poales; family Poaceae; genus Triticum; species Triticum aestivum. Next base: position 684,569,317 of record NC_057798.1, on the reverse strand, counting down.
CGCTACTGTATTTGATTGCTCCTATTCTGATGCATAGCCTGCTTTTGTACCTGCTATTGTACCTTACCTGCTTACCTAAACTGCTTAGCATAGGTTGGTTAGTGATCCATCAGTGACCCCCACTTTGTCCTTGTTGCCCCTGCTTCATCTTTGACAATTCGATCAACGTGATCGATGACCAGATCCTGACACCTCACATCACATCACGCCCCTTTAGTTGCTCGACTCTGCAGGGCTACTATCGAGTGCCGAGGGTGATCCCTCATAACGCACTCCTGATGATAATTTTGTAGTGTACCTATTCGGTCGTGGTCAACGAGGGTGGTTCCTCTTTCACCATTCCCGATACGGCTATCATGCAACACCTCAAGTGTGAACCTCGAGGGTGGATCCTCTTACGTTCACCTTGATGATTACATCGAGTGGAATTCTCCGTGGGTGATTCCTCGGGTTTTCCCCTTGATGTTTGGACACACGGTTACCTTGACTTTACTTAGGACCATTGTTAAAGTCGGGTCGGCCCTGAGGGGTACCCGCGAGTTGATGTGAAAGTCGGGCGGGCCCGTTGAGCACCCGCGAGTTTTCTACGTGGCACGGCCGGGCAGTCTGGGCCCTTGCCGTAAGTCCATGAGACGGGGCGACGGGGTCACATTATCGTGAGTCTCTGCTCGTCTCCGCGAGCCCCCAATGCACTAATAGGTCGGGTATTTGTTCCGAGTTGGCCTCTGGCCTTTATGCACTAACCACCACGCGAGAATAATTATGGGCCTCGATGTCGTAGTATCAGCCGAAGCTTTGTCAGACGTCCAGTTCAGCATCGTGGGCCTGTCGGGCCAGTGCCATCCAGTATGAGGTGGTGCTCATCCCGGCTCGTCGCACAACGACCCGCAGTGCTGCGGGCGATAGACCCAAGACCCCGGAGTGCTTAGGATGTAGACCGGCAGGGACCTCTCTGCTGAGCCTAGGTAGGGCTGCGACGTGTTGATCTTCCGAGGCCGGGCATTGACCCAGAAAAGTGTGTCCGGCCAGAGTGATCGAGCGTGTTGGGTAACGTGGTGCACCCCTGCAGGGAAGACATATATTCGAATACCGTGTCCATGGTAACGGACGTTTGGACTTATATCCTGATTATACAACTACAAATGGATACTTGAGATATGTGGCTCCGGGATTGCTTTCTCGCAGGGAGTCGAGGAAGGATCTCTGGGCATTAACGTTACAACATGCTTGTTAAATATAAACTGCTATTCTTTATTCTTCTACTTGTTGCAAGATGCTTGGAGCTGCTTGAAGATGCTAGTCTTTGATAGGCTAGGCCTTCCCTCTATTCTGGCTTTCTACAGTTTAGTCCATAGATACAAACCTTCCATTTGATACCAGTGCATACTTAGTATAGATCTGATGCTTGCAAGTACTTTGGATGAGTACTCACGGTTGCTTTGCTACCCTCTTTCGCCCTTATTTCTTCTTTCCGGTTGATGCAACCAGATGGTGGATCCTTGGAGCCAGATGCCACCGCCGATGGATACTACTACGTGGAGACCACCGACGACCAGGAGTAGTTAGGAGGACCCAGGCAGGAGGCCTTGCCTCTTCAATCGTTGATGTTTGTGCTAGCCTTCTTAAGGCAAAAACTTGTCTAACTTATGTCTGTACTCAGATATTGTTGCTTCCGCTGACTCGCTTGTGTATCAAGCTTTTGTATTCGAGCCCTCGAGGCCCCTGGCTTGTAATATGAAGCTTGTATGTCTTTCCTTTGTGTTTAGAGTTGTGTTGTGATATCTTCCCGTGGGTCCATGATCTTTATCGTACACGTTTGCGTGTATGATTAGTGTACGATTGAATCGGGGGCGTCATAGTCTACAAGGAGAAGGTTCGTAGTAGACATCAGTCATTCAACCACTGTCGCTATGTTGTTGCAGTTATATTTACCTTCCTCTTAAAATGTTTAATTTGTTATTTTATAGTACATGAGTAAGAAATTGTAGCATTGTTGTAATTAATTATAGCTTCTGATGTTTCAGAATTTGGTTGTTGTCTCAGTAGCAATTAATTCATTTGCACATTGATCTTTTTAAGAAGATATGTCATAATTAACCTGTTTCTTCAATTTTTCAAAATAAGTATTGGTGATTTTCTATGTTGCTATAAACTCATTTTCCCTACAATTGTTATCGATCTAGTTTTAAATATTATAGGATGAACGGAAGTGTTCTTACTTGGAGTGGGTTGATCAAGAGTGGCCACAGTCTTTGAAGATGTGCCTAGCAAAGCTCTGGAGCATGTATGAGGAAGAGAACAGAGGTAGGCTTAGAGAAAGTGTTGTCAACGCTGAAGAATATTTGAAGATGTGGGATAAAAAGAGGAAGGTGGAGAATGAGCTTAGATTTTTTAAATCAAACTTTGCTAAATGGTGTTGGCGAAAGAGGAGGCACTTTCCCAGTTGGCCAGTGCAAAATAGGTTCTTACTGAACTGAAAGCAGAGGTGGATAAGACGAGGCTGGATGATCTCGATTAGGGAAATGAATATATTGTTCTAATATTGTTCTTATGAAGTTGAACTAGCTATATGTTGTATTGTGCTGTTTTCAGGTAGCTGTCGTACTGCGACGTTAAAATATATCTATGCGCCTGATATGAAATTGGCAAACCATTTTTTGATATGAAATGTGAATTTGCGTAATACTGGAATTATTAATTGTAAACTAATAAACTTGCTAAATGGGTCATGGAACTTTGCAAATGGTTCTAGCAGTAAAAGCGCTTGTGATGGATAGCTCAATGCCACACAGTTTTTTCATCAAATCGTGTATGATGTAGTTGATAAAAGCAAACGGTTAACCAAGGTAGAGCCTGTGTGATAGTTACACCTATCAAACACGAGCCTATACATGAACCTGTGTGGGATGTACATACGAACAGAAACGTTTTCCCTGGATTAACTGTGTGTGATGTACATACAAACGGAAACGTTTTCCCTAGATTGACTGTGTGGGATGTACATATGGATGGAAGCGTTTTCCCTGGATTGACTGTGTGGGATGTACATAAGAATGGAAACGTATTCCTTGGATTGACTGTGTGTGATATACATACGAACAGAAATGTTATTCTGGGATTCACCGTGTGGGATGTATATACGAACGGAAACGATTGGGTTTTGATGCCTCGCCCGATCGCACACGAGCTCATTTTGCCCCATCCTGTGTGCCAGGAGGGCCTATCCTCGATGGTTTCTGGGTCGTGTGGGAAGGTCCCCCCTATCGCCCACACTCACTTGGCGACGGTTCCCAATGTCGTCGCGGACAGGGGTTAAAAATCGTGTGTATAGCACCTCGATGTACCAGTATAATATCATGGGGATCGCTTCTCCTTCTTCCCCATGTGCTAGACCTTTTTGTAATGCACTCGGGAAAGAAGGGATGAGCGACCATCACGGACGGGCGAAATATCAGAGAGGGAACGTCCACCATATACACCATCAGAGACAAGAGATTTTCAAGGAAGACTTAACAGACCAAAAGTTAACATGTGCTGAATAGTGATCTGTGTGTTGAGTTTCTTGTATTTGTCGTCTATTTTTAATCTTTCAGTTATGAACACAACAAATGGATGATGATGATAGGATCCCCGAGTGCAATGATTATACCGACAACGAGGGTATGTGCGACATGTCTCACTTGGAAAACAATAGATGCTTCTCCCTCACGCTTAAGGAGGTCTTTGAGTATTTTATGATATGTAACTTTAGCGACAAGTATTTCTTCTTAATTAAGCATGACTTAAGATTTTTTGCTTTAACATGTAATTTATGTTTTTTTATAGTTTGACTAGTCCATCCCCTGCTATGCAAGACCTTATATCCTAGAGAAGCTATCTTTCGAAGAGATGTACAAGGTGGATAAGAAGAGAGTCCCTCCATAGGCCAGGCACGCGGACTATCGGGCCAGTACGCCAGGACCAACCCATTTGGCAACTTTTGTGTTTGATGACCGAAGCTTGATCGACTGCTCACACATACATCGGAGCAAAGCTGGCCAAACGGGTCGGTCCGACCCGCCATAAACGTGCCTGGCACGAGACGGGCCAACCCGCCATAAACGTGCCTGGCATGACATGGCCCGCCAGGGCATGATCAATAGTTAGGCTGGGCCGGCCCAGCCCACGTGCTGTAGGCAGCAGCCCAAGCACTGCACGTGAGGTAAATGGGTCGGCCCGCGACACGCTTAGGCACGCCAACACGTTTTCGGCTTCACTCCCAAAAAATGTTGAAAATTTAAAAAATTCTATGGAGTATTATTTGGGATGAATCTAGATTTTTATTACCGCTTACATCATTAAATCGTTGCATCTCAAAGAAGTAAAAAAATACCAAATCGTGCTCTAGAATTATAAAAAGATAAAAAAAATACAAAGACTACACTACGACAGTACAACTACTTAGATCCAAGCATTATAAAAATATGCAAGCAATACCAAAATGTTGAACACATTAGGTATTTATATAGGACATACTAGCACATATGCCCGTGCATTGCAACGGGAGAAAACTAACATCATACAAACCTAGCACAATAAGCATGGCAAGAAAGCCCATCCTAGTAGGTGCATGTCCTACATTTGAACAGTGTCCCACATGTATCATTGCTTAATCTCCTTCCCGTCCCTCCCATAGTGATCGCGGTGTATGCCTAATTAGGACACGTTTGAACGTGGTTCAATCTTAAATCTTAAGACAATGAGATTGGCTATCACACGACTCACTATCATTCAATTGTGCTAGCACAAAGAGATATTTACAACATCAAAAATTAGTCTCATCGAGCTAGACATGAGTGCCGCCCTCCACGAGGTACTTGCTCCTAACAATGAAAAGGGGAAATAAATAGAGGCATCTTTCAGCCTATTACTCGTTGCCTAGCCCTCATAATCTTTCTGACTACAAATAAATCCAGTTTCAGCTATTGCACAAAATAACTTACATGTATCATCGCTTAATCTCCTTCCCGTCCCTCCCATAGTGATCGCGGTGTATGCCTAATTAGGACACGTTTGAACGTGGTTCAATCTTAAATCTTAAGACAATGAGATTGGCCATCACACGACTCACTATCATTCAATTGCGCTAGCACAAAGAGGTAATTACAACATCAAAAATTAGTCTCATCGAGCTAGACATGAGTGTCGCCCTCCACGAGGTACTTGCTCCTAACAATGAAAAGAGGAGAAATAAAAAATAGAGGCATCTTTCAGCCTATTACTCGTTGCCTAGCCCTCATAATCTTCCTGACTACAAATAAATCCAGTTTCAGCTATTGCACAAAATAACTTCACGTGATCTTTATGACGACAAAATAAACCCAGTCTCTTTATTACTCCCTCCGTTCCTAAATATAAGTATTTTTAGAGGTTTCAAATGGACTACAACACACAGATGTATATAGACATATTTTAAAGTGTAGGTTCACTCATTTTGCTCCGTATGTAGTACCTTGTTGAAATCTCTAAAAAGACTTATATTTGGGAACGGAGGGAGTATATTATACAAAAAGGTGCCATAATATTGTGGCTCGCGTGTGTGCTAGATTTTCGATGCAAATGCTGTCCCACTTTCTAAAAATTAATAATCAATGGCTTGTGGTCTAGGAAATTAGCGTGCGTACTTGGCGGAATATTGTGGGTATTTGCCTTTGATATTGTGTACGCTAGATTTTCAATGCAAATGTTCTTCACTTTCTGAAAAAGAAATCAAAGGCTTATGGTCTAGGAAATTAATTGTTATCGATTTTGTGGAATATTCTGGGTATTTTCCGAAATAATGACACGCAAATCTCACGTGGATTTTCAATATAATTTTCTTTGTTGGGAATCATATTGGAAAGTTTCCATGCGTCCGGTTCAATTTCCTTCCTTCTTATTTGTCAGCATGTGTATTTCCGCTCCTTTTCAATATAATATCCTTCCTTTTCTCGACGGATCAATTTTCATCCACCTTATTAAATTCAAGGTGCCTCGCTTATTCTCAGGAAAGCCATTAACATATATAAATTGGTGAGATTTTATGAAAAATATCGAGGTGGGATTTTTTTAGTTATCAACGAACACTCTATTCTAACACAATTGACCGTAAGAGGCCGGGACGTTGGTCAACTTTTTTTTTCTGGGCCAATAGGGGCCCAATAATGTTTCCAGTTCAATAGAAAGCGTCTATTATGTAAGGAGCACAGGTTAAATCAGGAACGTGTGGCTGGCCCAGTTGGTAGCCGCAGCGCTTTGATTATAGCGAGGTCATGAGATCAAATCCAAGTGCATTGGTAATTAATTTTTTCTCAACTTTGAACTGGAGTTTTTTTTGGTGGGCTGAGGCCCATGTGAGCGATGTGAATCTGACTTTTGTGTGGGTTGAGGCCCGAGTGAGTGATGAACAATCTGATGGGGCTCACGACAAATAATAATACCACCTCGGATAGTAAAGATCTCAATAATATGGGTGAACGGATGAAAAATTTGGAGAAACCCACCTTGCTTTATTAGTAAAAAAAGTTAGGTATAGATATAGATATATTTATATATTTCAGAAAAAAACAGGCTGTGCCGGCCCGTGTGCCTAGCCTCCAGGCCCAGGCATGGCCAAGGCGTGCCGCGCGCCGGGCACGGCCTGTTTAGCCCGTGCCGTGTCTGGCCCATGGCGGACCGTGCCGGCGTGCTCGCGGCCCGTCCTGGTTGGCGCGGCCCGTTTGGCCAGCTTTGCATCCGAGAGACCCGCGTTGAGAATTTGCCCAAGGAAATGAACTGAACTCTTCTTTTTTCCCCTCTTGGCCTCTCCCTTCCTCGTGACTCCTCCGTGCTCCCCTGGCGGCGGCGCACAACACCTGTTCGGCGGAACGCCGCTCCAGGGCGAGAAGCTTCGACCATGGCGAGCGGGGCGGACCGCATCAGCGCCCTCCCGGAGGACATCCTCCACCACGTGCTCCGCCTCCTGCCGGCTCATGAGGTGGTGCGGACGTGCTTGCTCGCCCGCCACTGGCGCGGCGTCTGGAGGTCCGTGCCCACCCTCCGCTTCACCGGGGCCAAGGGGTGGGGCAGCGCCGACATGTTCGCCCAATTTGTGGACCACTTGCTCCACCTCAGGTACGAGGGCGACGGTCCGCCTCTGGATTCCTGCGATTTCGACTTTGATTCCGACGGATTCATGCTGTTGCCCGCTAAGGAGTGGCATGCGAGCACCTGGCTCTGGAAAGCCCTGCCTCGTGTTCGGGCTCTCCGGCTCCGGCTTCGTATTGTCGACGAGCAGGAAGCCTTGCCACTATCTTATATGCATCTCTTCTCCCAGCACCTCACGAGATTAGAGCTTGTTGGTGTCTCTTTCAACAACAGCGTCGCTGATTTTTCAGGCTGTCCGGCATTGGTGGAACTGAGTATGGATACTTGTGACGTCTTTATGAAACAACTGCTGTCTCCATCCTTGAAACATCTGCGAATTGCCCGCTGCTATATTTCTGATCGTTACCGCATTCTTATTTCTCTACGAGCATTGTGGTGCTTAACGAGCATTGTGCTGATCAATGCTCTCAGGATCGGCTTGATAGTTGTGGTGCTGGGAGAAGAGATATTTGTTATGGTTGTTATTATTATTATGGAGATCCTGGACATGGGCCTCATTATGACCGCAACGACTGCATCTTTCTCAAAGGTTTATCAGAAGCCACAGACTTGGAGTTGTCAGCTGATTCTGTTGTGGTATGCTTGCAAGTGCTTCTCTCTTATTATTATGTTATATATGTGTCATCGTTTCTCATGCAGTCATCATATCCATCATCACAAATCGTAATTGCTTTATAAATGACTTACTTCACACATCAGCTGATTGTACTTTATACTTCAAAGGCCAAAAGGTTCCTAATTTGATCCGTCCCTTTTGCACTTTCCCTAGACTGTTCTCAACAGGGATTTGAAGTGGTGCCCTACATTTACCAAGTTAAAGACTTTGCTACTAAATGATTGGTGTTTGGCTGCTGACCACAATGCACTAATTTGCTTTCTCCAACACTCACCAATTTTGGAGAAGCTTACCCTTCAACTTTCTGAGGTATAGATTTTAAGCTGGATAGCTCATGTGTATCATTTAAAATGACCATCCATTATTACCTGATTGATTATTATTTTATTTGTGTGTGTGTGTGTTAGGGACCTTCATATGTAACTGAAGCAGAAGGAATATACAAACCATTGGGACAGTCAGTTGCATCCAACTGTCTTAAGATTGTTGAAATCGAATGTGCAAATGTTGATAAAAAGGTTCACCAAATTTTGAAGATACTGACTACTTATGGCATACACCTTGAGAAAATTAGTGTCCAACAAACTAGCGGAATTCCTGGATCTGGGTGTGAGTTAAACTGTTGGCACTCTTCAAGCTACTTATATTTCCATTTGTTATTGTGTTTATGCGCTATACAACAGTCAGTGAAGAAAATCTCAAACTAATTAGCACACTATAGTTAGAAATTTGGGTGTGTGTGGAGAAACGTTGAGCAGATACTGATGTTGAGACTCCCATATTTGCTGAAGAGGTAGTGAAAGATACTCCCTCCGTAAAGAAATATAAGAGCGTTTAGATCACTACTTTAGTGATCTGATCACTACTTTAGTGATCTAAACATTCTTATATTTCTTTACAGAGGGAGTAACAATCTATTGCATGTTTGTAAGGAAAATGGACAGGAGCTCCTGGGTGCTACATCCCCCTATATGAATATCAAATTCAACAAATACCAGAAAAATTCAAAAAGGTCCATGTTTGTAACTACTAACTGGCTTTATTATCCAAAAACCTATACCATCAATTTGGATTTTGGATTGAACTACTCTGTATGCGCAAGTTAGTTAGTAACAATTACACATCAAGCAATTCCAAGTCTATTATGTATTGGCATTATATAGAAGTTGCAGATTAACGAGTGGTCCCAGTACTCTTGGTAGACAACAGGTGAATGGTATCATTTATCCAGCTGTTTCGATTGAGCCTGCTGCCATCTAGATGCTTTACAAACTAGCATGTGACTATCTTGCTCTTCTTATTTTACAATTCCCCTTGTGAATGTTGCGTATTATTTTGTCCCTTCTTTTTAGCTGACAGCTCACAACAAATAACATATCAATTATTTTGGCAATTTTTAACTCCATACTATTGCCCTCTATAATCGTTTATGAATCCTGTTATGTACGATGTTACATGTTAAATAACCAGAAAGAAGCAAAAATATTACCATCTTATTTTAGTGAAGTTAGTCCCACTTTTACAATATTTTGATAGAAAGAAGTATGTTACAAATGAAGCTCTTATTAGAAGATAATATACATGTTTCCATATTTTTACAAAGCATTGAAAATTACCATTTGTCTAGTAGGTTCTGTCTGAATTGATTCTTTGTCTTTCTTATCTTGCAGGTTTCAATTTTGTTTGCACTGGTTTCAGCTAAAACTAGAGGTACGAACATATGGACTGTTCTTAGATTCAGGTCTCTTTAATTTTTTAGAAATGCATGGAGCAAGTTTTGGGTAGTGTTGTGTAGTTATGTCACTCTTGATTAAGTTGGATTAACCATTCCAATCTTCTACTCCCTCCGATCCATATTAATTGTTGCTCACTTAGTACAACTTTAGTACAAAGTTGTACTAAGTCAGCAATAATTAATATGGATCGGAGGGAGTACAATGCAACTCTGTTAGAATACTTGCAATATCTAGCGTAGATGTTCACTCATTCTGCTCCGTACATTGACGCAATATGTGCATATATAAATGAAGGAAAGGCAAAAAAAAAAAATGCTTGCTGTTTAAAGTTTGGATGTACACCAGTTGAAGAACAGTTTGTCGTTATTCCTAGACCCAATGATGAAAACGGGGGAAAATAATTGAAGTACATAACTACAAGACTCTCCTCAACCATAACCTAAGTGCCCTCATTTTTTTGTATTTATGCTGCAATGTGGCATCATTATTTTCGTTCAGTAGTTTATACCAATAGTCGATGAGTTACACATCGTGAATAATACCAATGGAAGAAAGGTCAGGTGGTCTTATGCACTGAAAATATGCCGCGCTCCTGTGGCCAACCTTTGAAGATTTTCTTGGAACGAACTCAACAAACCACGAAACAGCTGATCAACAGATTTCGTTGTCCAGAAGGTATAATTCCCATTCCAGAAGCACGACCACAAATTTGACCAAATAAATGTAGCTAGGAAAGTCGACACATCAACAACAGGTGATCGACAGATTCAGTGGCATGCACCACAAAATTCACAAGCATTGCTACCTTCCATCCATTTTGAGCTTATTATCCTTAGTTAACTCTGCATTCCTCAAAACAGTCCAAAGAACATATTAATTTTCAATGACAGTCAAAATTCATACATGGTTTTGAATGGGTTAAAACAGACTGAATTCTGAGAGCTGGATAAGAGGAATGTACTGAAAACTCATCCTTTAGATCCTAACGATAATTTCAAACTCATGCGCTTCTCATACAAATGCACTTCAGCACATTCCTTTTATAACTGTTGGGTTGTTAATTAGAGATATCTGTCTTCTGATGATCTCAAATTCTCAATATATATGCTTGTCTAGGTACAAATGACGTCATACCGGCTGACGGCAAGAAGCTACCCACGTTCTCAAGGCGGCCAACTCCACCGGAGGAGAGGAGCTGCTCATGGTCGTTCACAAGGCCCTTGTTGCTGCTCACCATCGTCCCAAAGCCCTGTCCCTTTTGTACTCCATACCACTCCTCTGCTAAACAATTTCCCGTGGCTCGTGAACTTTGTGGAGAGTTATTCTAATTTTCTGAGTATGTGATAAAATGGATGCATATCAATCTTAACATTAGGTTCAGTCTACGACTGTCCATTCAAGCAGAAATAATAACACGTCTCTGAAAAGGCAAAAGCTCACCACTAAAAATTCAGAATTCATGCACATAATAAACTTTTCCTTTGTAATTTTCAGATTTTTTTTTTGGGTGTGTGTATGCCCATCTGTACTCTATTTTTTCTTTGTGTGTGTTTTCTTATTTTTCCAAGACAAACTGGACCTTCATTCATCATCCGAAGTAGAAAGGTGAACATGCCGTAGCCGGTGAAAACTTGCAATCCTATTGTAATCTCTTTCTTATGTACTCCCTCCGTAAAGAAATATAATAGCGTTTAGATCACTAAACGCTATTATATTTGTTTACAGAAGGAGTATAACCAATCTTAAAGTATTGCTCGTGAGTAAACCTCTCTCGGTCTGCTGTCCCTGAAAAAATGGGTCCATTCCAGCTGCTGTGTAGTCCTTCGAAGAATCTAGGTGATTGATAGAGAAATGCATGGTGTAAATTTAGTTTTGGAGACAGCGCTCCCCCGCTCTCCCGCTAGGGCTCCCACCCCCGCCGCCGCCGGCCGCCGGGCGCGCGCCTCCAGGCCCGC